>NW_024395977.1:28146772-28368779 GCF_016617805.1 Bactrocera tryoni
TATGTAGTATTCTATATCTAGTAAGCAATGAGCAATGTGGAGTCTGCACAGGCAGAGATGCCCCGTTATTATAATAAAAAAGTATTTTTGAGAGTTGGTAACACTGTAAGGTTGGCACCATCAAACATGTCTACACATTAATTATATTTATATATTTTGAAATTTGAAATTGAAATTTAAATACACGATGTTATGAGCAAAGTTGATATTATGTTGTCGATTGAAAAGTCTTGTTTTAATGCGTTCGTCAACTCGAGTGGAACTGAGAGTACAAATACCGTCAAATGTTTGACAGCAAGTAAGTGCTCAACTTTTATATGGGAAAATGGAATTGTCGTTTTACTCTATCTTACTCGTAAATTTTCCTTATTTAAAAATGCATCGGGACACAAGTCATAAATTTACAGATGAGATAACATTAAACACACACACACATGTATTAAATTGTACACTTGAAAACAACCCCATGTAGCATAAAACATACCCTGCCAACCATGAGCGGGTAAAAAACCAGGTAGTTTGCCATAGGCCGCGTGAAGATTCTACCCAATTTTCCCCTCACACGTACGTATACATGTGATCATACATCTCTGTTGCGCTCATTCAGCAGTGTCATATATTTGTCATGCTCTAATATCCCCAATCGACGACTGATGCAGGGTTGCATTTTAAATAGCTGATACAGGCTTAGGAGAAACCAGCGTGACATACAATGTTCATCACCTGCTTCACTTAGCAGAAAATATTAAAGCAATAGGCTTTTTATCTGGCTCATCTGCATATGCTTTCGAAAACTATTTGCAAACCCTAAAAAAATATGTAAAGAAACCAACGCATGTGCTACAACAACTTTTTAATAGAATTTCACTCGAGAATTAGGTGACAAAACCTGTATGTGTTGGTTTAAAATTACTTAAAAATAGAACGTTTCAGTACTATCACAATAACTGTATTTTTAGTTCAAAACATCCTGATAATTATTGTGTAATAAAGCCTCCTAATACTCCTATAGAAATAACGGGTTTTAAGAAAAAGAACGGGGGTTTAGTCGTAGGAAAGAAGTTTATAAATTTAGAAATTTTTTTCTCTGAACCTCTAGATTCAACAACTATAGGAATATGTTTAGTAGATTTAACTCCAATAGAAGAAGAAATTTCGTTTTCTGTAGACGAAATAGAATGCAAATTGTTAGGTTTACCTCATAAAGGCCGCTTACTCATGATTAAAATTTTGCATGGATGTTTGTAATAATAAATTTTAATAATACAAATAAATATAGCATTAACACTTTAATTTTACACGCACAAAAATGTATGCACAAAAATATGTATGTATTTAAACGCGTTGTTCATAAAGATATGAACATGAAAGTTTTGTAACCTTAAGATAGAATTATATATACAAAATTATATTTTTGACACAACTACATTAATACATAAAAATATACATGTAAACAATAAATTAAATAAAAAGTATATACAGTCCACTAAATGTCAAGTGCAATGGTAAGCAACAAAATTGTAATATGATACTTGCTCATAAAAATGTGAAAATCATTGCACATAAAAGAAAACTCATAAATTAGAGTATACATAATACTAATATTAAAATACAAAATATACATACTCGAAATATTAATGCACACAAGCAACAGAGAAGAAAGTATCAAGCGTGTGTACGTATGTGTATTAGTGCGTTAGATGCACTAATCAAAAAAACTATAAAATATCAATGCGTTGGTATCTCAAAAATGCAATAAAAATATAATACATATTTACACATGTGTATGCACACTAAGCATACACACATATACATAGTTAAGAAATTAGAATTAAGAAATGTATTGAGGGAAGAAATTTTAATAAAGGAAACCAGAGTCAAAAGTGAACTCTCACAGTACAGACTTAAGCAAAGACTGTCTTATTCTGTACATTTGGTCCTTCGATCCTCTTTTTGAAAAAGAATCGAGCAAGTGCAAGTACTAGAAGCCTCTTAAAAGAAAAAGAGCATTACTTAGCCAAGTAAAAATAAATGTAAGCCGGAATAGCAAAGACTACCCGCATTTATAAAAATTACTTTTAGTAAAAGTAAAAAAAAAAAATTTTTAAAAGCGTCCTTGTGGCTATAACAACAAGAACAGTGCAAAAAAAATATATATTTATATATACAAAACCATCTATAAAAAAGCAAATATGAAGAATTTGCTAACACGACAGAAGGAGTTGGGAGATCTAGCTGCGTTGGAGGAGCTGAAAATCCTGAGCGGAAAAATAAGAAAGGCTTCATGTCTGGAATATATGGATCATATTCAGACTGTTCTGAAAGAGTTTACTGCAAATCATAATAAAATAATGGCTAAGAAGAGTCAAGAAGCTGAGGAATACATTGCGAAGAACTACTTCGAGCATGTAATGAAAACAATGGAGAATTCTATTCAGAATTTAAGAATTCAAAGTACTGCCGAAGATGTTTCAGCAGTGAGCAGCATGTGGCAAATAGAATCTACGCCACAAACTATTCAGGTCGCACCAGCTGAAGCCGCGTCTGGCGTTGAAAGAAAATATCAACGTCGAGCAAAAATGCTCAAAAGCACGATGGATGAAATACGAAGAAATGCATTGGATTCTCTCGAGCAAATGAGAGAATTCAAAACCAAGCTTCAAATACAATTTCAAAATGTTGAAGAATCATATTTTGAAACTCAAAATATCAAATTAGTTGAAACAACTAAAGAATCTATTGGGGAACAAATAGATGTATTTCGTCAAGAATACAAAATCAACATCGAAAGAATAACGGAGAAATTAAATAATTATAATTCACCACAAACAATGTATTCCAATATAAAACTGCAGGAAATTAAAATTCCGCTGTTTTACGGTGAAAACAATGGTCGTCATTCCACGATCTTTTTAAAAGTTTGGTGCATGATTCGAAGCACTTTACAGAAGTGGAAAAGATGTTCCGATTGAAGACATCATTAGGTGGAGAAGCTAGTAGATTAATTCAACATCTACCAGTAACAGCAACAAATTATGAAGCTGCTTGGCAAATTCTCAAGGAAAGGTATGAGAATAGAAGGCTACAATTTACAGCACAAGTACACAGACCACTTGATCAACCGACAGCAAATGGAGAAAGTGCACAAAGCATGAAGCAGCTGTTAGATACCACCAAAGAATGCATATATGCTTTAAAAGGGCTAAATCTAAATTTAAATGACGAACAAGCCATCATAGCTCGGATAGTGGTTCGAAAACTAGACAAAGAAAGTCTACGTTTATACGAGCAAAACGTAAAAAAAGCAGGGATATACAAAGCCTAGATGACGTCTTCAGTTTTCTGGAACAGCAATATCAAGCTCTAGATGCAATACGCGACAGAAAACCAACTAAATGGAACAATCAAAAGCAGCCACAGCGAACACCTACATTTTATACAGCTGCACAAAATAATTGTGTATACTGCAAGGTTCCTGGGCATCAAATTGGTGAATGCAGAAAGTTTCAGACATTGACTACGATGAATCGAAGAAGATTCATAACAAACAACAAGTTATGCTACATTTGCCTTGATCACGTATATGAAGGAAAATGTAATAATAAAAAGAAGTGCAATAAGTGTGAAAGAAATCATCATAATTTATTGCACTTCAATGAATTCCAAAAAGGAAAAGGAGGAAGTGAAGAAAATGTCACAAAAACATCTTCCACAATGATGACGAAACATTCGGAAATGGCGATACTCCTAGCAACAGCACAGATAAGGGTGAATGCAGCAAATGGAGAGTATGTGACATTGCGAGCTCTAATCGATCAAGGATCCCAAAAAACTACTATTTCCGAAGAAGCATCTCAAATACTTCATATACCAAGAAGAAGAGAAGTAACTGAACTACAAGGTTTAGGAAATACCACAGTGGGAGTGTCCAAATTTAAAATCAACATTAAAATCAAGCCGAGATTCCTAAGCAACAAGGCGTACAATGTCGAAGCACTAATTTTGCCGAAATTAGCGAGTGCTCAACCAGACAAAACGTTTAAATGGGATATAGAACAATTTAAAAACTACACTTTAGCTGATCCCAATTTCAATAAATCAGATCGAATCGATATTGTCATTGGAAGTGACATATATGCCGACATACTAGAAGAATGTATATTTAAAAAGGATCGAATACTAGGTCAAGCTACGAAATTGGGCTGGATATTGTCGGGAGTTTTACAACAACCGAGAAAAAACAATACAATTTTAGCAGCGGTTACTACAACATTGGAGAAGTTTTGGGAAATAGAAGACACTACAACTCCAGCAAATACAGCAGATGATGATGAATGCCTAAGAATTTTTGAAAAAACAACAGTAAGAAATGGAAATAATCGATTTGTCGTCAATCTACCTTTTAAACAAAAAAAAGAATTAGGCGATTCTCGCAAACAAGCTATGGCGAGGTTTCTTAATCTTGAGAAAAGGTTCGCTACAAATAACGAGTTAAAACAACAATATGTGCAATTTATGAAAGAATATTCAGAAATGGGCCACATGGAAAAAGCAAGTGAAAATAAATGCGGAAAATACTATTTGCCACATCAAGCAGTGATTCGAGAAGACAGTAGAACGACTAAACTACGAGTAGTTTTCGATGCGTCTGCAAAAACTACAAATGGAAGTAGTTTAAATGACATCCTCTTCATAGGACCGAGACTTCCAAGAGATATATTTGACATTATAATCAAATGGAGACTTTGGCAATATGTATTAACTAGTGATATTGAAAAGATGTTTCGACAAATTAAAATAACAGATAGTGATCAAGATTACCAACGTATATTGTGGAGAGAAACAAAAGGAGAGCCGATAGAAGAATACAAACTACAAACAGTTACATATGGGACAGCATCAGCTCCTTTTTGGCAACGAGAACTTTACAAGAAATTGCCAAACTATGCGAGCCCCACAACTATTTGCTTTCAAACATCATTAAAACGACTTCTACATGGACGATTTAATGACAGGAGCAGATTCAATAGATGAATGTAAGGCCATTCAGTATGAAATATCGAAACAACTACAAAAATATGGATTTCACTTAAGGAAGTGGATGTCAAACAACAGTGAAATCATAGCAACAATTCCGGTAAATAACGCGAATGAAGTAATAAAAATAGCAGAAGACGAAACAATAAAGACATTTCAACGCAAAAGCTGGTTACAAAAAGACAAGCTTTGTCTGATTTAGCGCGAATTTTCGACCCAATGGGATGGCTTTCACCAGCAACCGTTATAGCAAAGTTATTTATACAGAAACTTTGGTTGATGAAACTCAACTGGGACGAGTTACTTGACGAGAATTTAACAAAAGAATGGCAAGAGTTTATGCAGCATATACCAGAGTTATAACAATTGTTGCTGGTAAAACTAAAGTGAATCCAATTAAAAATAAGAAAACGTTACCAAGACTGGAACTATGCGCGGCTCACCTACTTGCTAAATTGCTGCAAAGGATAAAAACAGTCATCAACAGAGAAATGAAAATATTTGCTTGGAGCGATTCAACTATAACGTTAGCATGGATAAATAATTGCCAAAGTAAAGACAGATTTATTAGAACACGAATAGAAGAAATCAAATTACTTGTTTCCAATGCGAAATGGCAACACGTTGGAACAAAGGACAATCCAGCTGATGTAGCAACCAGAGGGGTACTGGCGAACAAACTAATAGAACACGATCTATGGTGCAAGGGACCAAAATGGTTGCGAGAAGAGGAACATCATTGGCCAATAAAGAAGATTATTCAAATCGATGCAACGTATGTGACAACCTCAGAGGAATTACATTTCTTGGATAAGGTAATACTTAAATATTCTAGTTTAACAAATTAATAAGGGTAGTAGCTTATATTTTATGATTTGTAAAAAGAATAAGAGGGAAAAAATGCCCTGAATACTTAGTTAAATCTGAAATGAAAGAAGCTGAAGAAATGTTAATAAGATATCAGCAAAAATTACAATTTAGAGAGGAAATTCAGAGTTTAGAAATAAAAAAAGAAATTAATCATAAAAGTAGCATTGCAAGCTTAAATCCAATTTTGGATAATAAGGGAATCCTTCGTGTAGGAGGTAGATTGGGTAATTCAAATCTTCAATTTAATCAAAAGCACCCAATAATATTAAATAAGTCACATTTGTCATCATTGATAATTGAAAATATTCATAAAATAACTTTACATGGAGGAAACAAGTTAATGGAATCAATGATTAGAAGGAATTACTGGATTGTTGGATTGAAGAATTCTATAAAAAAGACAATTCGAACTTGTAGTAGATGCGTACGTTACCGCAAAGAAGTAGCAAAACAATTAATGGGAAATCTTCCAGAATTCCGAGTATCTATGTCAATTCCATTTATACACGTTGGTATAGACTATGCAGGACCGATTCATATGAAATGTTCAAAAGGACGAGGACAAAAAACATTTAAAGGATATATAGCTGTATTTGTTTGTATGGCAACAAAAGCTATTCATTTAGAAGCAGTAAGTGATTTAACAACCGAGGCGTTCCTAGCTGCTTTGAAAAGATTTTTTGCTAGAAGAGGTAAAAGTCAACATACATATATATTCGGACAATGGAACAAATTTTGTCGGAGCCCCCGGCAGCTCCTCACTTCGGAGGAATTTGGGAGGCAGGAGTGAAGTCGGTGAAATATCATTTAAAAAGAGTGATAGGCGAAACTAAATTGACATTTGAAGAAATGATTACTTTGCTATCACAGATTGAAGCAATACTGAATTCACGACCTTTATGTGCGATAGATAGTGAAAGCGATATAGACGTTTTAACGCCTGGCCATTTTTTAATAGGATGTCCAATAATAGATTGTCCTGAAGCAATTAATTATAACCAAATAGATAGATGGAAATTAATACAAAAACTTAAAAAAGACTTTTGGAAACGATGGGAAAGCGAATATGTTGTAATGTTGCAACAACGCATGAAATGGAAAACCAAACGAGCTAATCTCGTACAAGGACAAATAGTTATTATTAAAGATGAAGAAACTCATCCAGCCAAATGGCCATTAGGAAAAATTATTGAAACTCATCCGGGAAAGGATGGAAATATAAGAGTTGTAACTCTAAAATTACAAAATGGCATACTTAAACGGCCCATTCACAAATTATGCCCACTGGAGGTAACAAACAGCAGTAGAGCAGAGGAAGCAAATCATGTGACAAGTTTGCTGACTTCGAGAATAACAAAAAATACTGCAACCTCAGAACGACCGAGTAAATCAAGCAAATTGATGATGTGGTTCTTAACGATACTCATGCTAGCAACACAAACTAAGTCATCATACATTAATGATACATCTAAATCAGGAGCTTCAGTGACTAAACTAAAAAATAATACAGCAATATATTTGGAACCGATTAGTAAAATGGACATAATAAATTCAAAATGGAATTTAATAGTCTATTACGAATTAGGTACTTATTATGATCGGATGCATAAAACACAAGAATTTATTAACAGACTTGAAAATCAATGCAAAATATTGACCTATTACGAAGATGCCTGCATAATGATTACTGCAACTTTAAATGACAAATATAATAGTCTTAAAGCAAATAATGAATTGTTTATGAAAAAAACAAAATAGAAAAAAGCGAGCACCATTCGAATTCGTTGGTTCAATTTACCATATATTATTCGGAATTATGGATGCTGATGACCGAGAAAAATATGGAATCAAATATTAGAAATATTTTCGACAACCAAAAAGATATAGCAAAATTGTTTAAAAGGCAGACATCGGTAGTTGATTCTACCATAAATATATTAAAAAAGACAACAGATGAAGTTAACCGTAATTTTGAGAAAATGAATCAACAACTTAATAAATTTTATAACGAACTAATAAAAGATTAAAATGCTGAACGAAAGACCTTGATGTTTCAAATATTAACCATTTCAATAGGAATAGTTATGGACGAATGTGAAGAAATCCCAACTTCAATAATTAATCTTCTTATTGACATAAATCATGGTCGCATAAATCCAAAACTATTAAAGCCTTCGCAACTTAATAAAGAAATTGAATTTATTAGAAACAAACTACCACACAAATTAATACTATCTGGAAGACAATCGGGTAACGAATTAAAAGAAATTTATAAATCGATGACTGCTAAAGGTTTAATTGTTGATTCACGGCTAGTCATAAACCTAGAAATTCCCTTAATATCGTATGAACCGTCAAACGTATACAAATTAAATCCACCTCCAATAAATTACAAAGGGAATATGATTATTCCAGAAATAAAGGCAGAATATTTAATATACAAGTTTGATTTGAATCAATATTCACTTATAAACCAAGTAGATCTAGATAAATGTTCTACTAACTCAGAGAATCATTACCAATGTCCTGGAAATTTAGCTTGGAAATCAGCGACGGATAATTCATATGAAGTAGCAGCTTTAAAACAATTAGAAAATGAAGCATGTGATTTCAAACCTTCTACAAATGAAAACGTTTGGATAAAATTATCTTCTCATAATCGGTGGCTTTACAAATTATTTAGCAAAGCAATGATATATCTAGAATGTGATAATAATCAACAAATGCATATAGAAATCCCTAGTCAAGGCATTATGACAATAAGAGAAGGATGCACAGTCCGGTATGAAGGAGTAACTGTAACAGCATCTCATCACATACAATCTGAAATTAAAAAAGAATTGCTATCCTCTTCTTGGGTTAAAGATATTGAAGATATTCCAGAACTACAAATAAAACCTTTTGATTCAACATTAATAAACAATACCAAAGATATCGTACATCTTAAACAACAAATAGAACTCCTCAAAACAGAAAATATAAAATTAAAAGGTATAAATTTTCATCACGTAAGTGGTCACGTTTCGCTAACATTAGTTTTGATAATAGCATTAATCATTACTATTTTATATATAAGATCCAAATGTGTAACAAGAACTGTGACTGTTTCATTTGAACTTCCAGTTAGACATAATTAAAAAATATGAATAATAAAACATAATATACAAGTAAAGTTAAGATACAACTTTGGCCCCTGGCAGAATGTTCATAAAGATATGAACATGAAAGTTTTGTAACCTTAAGATAGAATTATATATACAAAATTATATTTTTGACACAACTACATTAATACATAAAAATATACATGTAAACAATAAATTAAATAAAAAGTATCTATATACAGCCCACTAAATGTCAAGTGCAATGGTAAGCAACAAAATTGTAATATGAGACTTGCTCATAAAAATGTGAAAATCATTGCACATAAAAGAAAACTCATAAATTAGAGTATACATAATACTTATATTAAAATACAAAATATACATACATATTCGAAATATTAATGCACACAAGCAACAGATAAGAAAGTATCAAGCGTGTGTACGTATGTGTATAAGTGCGTTAGATGCACTAATCTAAAAAACTATAAAATATCAATGCGTTGGTATCTCAAAAATGCAATAAAAATATAATACATATTTACACATGTGTATGCACACTAAGCATACACACATATACATATATACATAGTTAAGAAATTAGAATTAAGAAATGTATTGAGGGAAGAAATTTTAATAAAGAAAACCAGAGTCAAAAGTGAACTCTCACAGTACAGACTTAAGCAAAGACAGTCTTATTCTGTACACGCGTTCAGAAAATACTAAATGTCTTTTAAAAAATTACAAATTAATGAGAGATGGGCTGAAAATATTCAACCACAGTGTAAGTACATACCACTACTGTCAATAATTATGTTATTAACAAACATTCTGTATTTTTTATTACAGGCGGTGATCCCAGAAGTTCCAGCTCTGCAGCGTTGTAAATGAGCAATTTCTCGCTGTTAAAGGTAGTTATAACTACATATGTATATGTACAATGTACATTGTACATATCAGAAGTATGTAAGAAATAACATTAAACATACGTATGTATATCTCATTTTAGAGGATATCGGGAAGTTAAAATCATTTGTCTGTAAAAAGTTGGATCAAATGGAACGTAAGAAGCGCTTTATATTCCACAAGATTATATAACAAATCATTATTAATTTCAGAAACTCAACTTGCCCATAATAAAGCTGTAATGACTGCTCTGGCGGAACAGAAAATCGTCACGCAAAAGCTAATTCGCCAGGAGTCATTTTGAGCGCCAATCGCAGAGCTTTTCCCACTTTCAAGTAAAGAAAGTCTAGAGCGATCACCATTTTTGGTGATTTACATGAAAAAATCAGCTAAATTGCTATGTTTTTTCTTTATTTTTATTTATTTATTTATAATCATATCTATTTTTTCTCTTAAGAAATTTATTTAGTCAGAACGTATGTAAATGAAAAAAATTAATTTAAGTGAGATATAGAAAAGAAATTAAAAACAATTATTCTTTGAAGTCTTTTTTACTTTCAAGTCTGGGCAATTTTGCACGGCTCTCTAATGTCGTCGCCATAACAGCCTCTACAGTTTTCGGTATAACCCGTTTGGAAACGCTAGCTAGTAATTGAACATGTCGTTCCGTTCCTTGTATGTGTGATGGAATTTTTGGATCATTAAACGGTGGATCATCTTGATTTAAATATTCTTTCAATGTATCGTACGGAATGCTTCGCGTGAATGGTGGTTCAAATACGATATTTATATCATTCAAATTGATCATTTCCGTATAACTTGTGCAATTAAAGTTTATATCTGGTTTTTTATAAACTCTAAGTTCCATTGGCTCGTTAACATCGGTTCGATAGCGTAGAATTTTCTTGATGGCACAGTCGCGCTTTTCTTTCTTATCATCAAACAACATTGATAACAAAATATTTTCCGAATGCGCATAATATGAATTATCATTAATTACTTGATTGACAATTTTGCGTAAGCGAGGTTCTAGAAATCGTGACCAACCAATGAACTCAAAAAATAATGCACTGCCGTACACGACAGAGCTGTAATACTTGATATTGAAGTACATTGGCACATAACATTTAATTATAAATTCAACCAGAATTCTTAAATTTGCATCTGGATTTTCCGTTGTCACATATAATCGCAACAATTATCGACAAAATAAATGAGTGATAGCAATAACTTACCGGAAGAGTTTCACAAGTTTCGATTTGACGGCTCAGTTTTCCGGTTGCCGATCTTGGTCCAGTGCTGGTTGATTTATCCAAAGCTTCAAACAAATGCCGAATCGGAAGTTCGTTGAAGTGTAGAAGGCAAACAAACCAATGGTCTTTTTAACAGCAATTCGAATCGTCGTATAATTCCACCGTGTGGGCCAGTGTTTGTTGGCTCACCGTCAGTGCATATTCCAATTAATGTATCCAGTGATATATTTTTATCGTTGAAAAAACCATTTAATTTGGTTGTTTTGTATTCAGCGGTTTCATGTTCCAGTCTTACGTAACCAATCAATTCAGAATTGGGTTCTCTCAAAATAACAAGATGGGGTTCTTTTGCCATCCTAGTATGATACTTCTCATCAATTTTATCTATCGTTAAAGTATCATCTTTTCTGCCATCGAATGAAAACGCTAACAAATAGGTATCATCTAACCGTTTGCGAAGCACTTCTTGTCTGCATTTCTCTTTTTCTCTGCGAACTTTCGATTTATCCATGATGAGAGATTTCCCATGCTTATCTTTAATTTTAAAATCTTGCAAAAGAGCAGTTCCCAATGCTGATGCTACTCTGTCAGGCACACCAAATCCGTCACATACCAAGGCAAAGTTAAAACAATCGTATCTCTCTGTGTATTGTGAACTTGTGCTTCTATCCATATCTTCTTGAACCGGTGGCGGTGCGTATGTTGAATCATCGGGATCTTGGTATGTTGGCATTGATGACATAGACGTTGCTGCTTGCTCTTCAGTTTCCATCATAAATGCATCCATTGTTAGTCTTCTCTGATTATGTTGATCGTGCATGAACTCTTTGAGGCGTTCGTGAACCCAGCCGCATGCACATGGAACTGCCTTCAAATCGCATTTACATGTTCCAATGTTAAAAATTGTTTCTAGAGATTTTACATACTCTGTAAATTGTGGGGTGTTGTTTCTTCTCTTGATTTGCTCTTGATACTTGTCAAGCAATTTATTCAATTTATTACATACACTTTTCTTCAGCATTATTTCCATACCAAGTTTTTCCCAAATTCCAATCAACCTATCTTGTACTTGAATAGTGAATGATTTATGAGAAAACTTTTTTTGTTCTGTTTTAGCACGTTCGCTTAAGTAAAAATAATATCTCAAGATATCCAGATGGGTTGGTAGATTAAGATCAGTCAAATCAGTAGACACACCAAAAACAGTAACATCATGCTTGGGTATATGACTCATTGGGTTTTCGAGAGTTGTTGATGTAGTTGCTTCATCTTGCGGTGAAGAGGATGGTGGATTCATTGTAAACTTTTTGAGGTAATAAGAATGAAATGGTAATTGTAAAGTAAGACGCATAGGGTTTCGGTTGTTAAATAGAACTCAGCTCTGGTTGCCCAGAGCTCCTTTATTTATAGCATTCCTTATCCTAATTTATGTATGCACCACATGCTGAGTGCATACACACATCTTAAGGTGGGGTTAAGGTTTGTTTCGTCGAAAAAAGACCTTGATCACTGGATCATCTGAAATCAAAATGCTTTCTTTAGTTTATTAGTTTATCTTTCAATTGATGTCGAGTTTTTTTTAATTTTTCAATTTTTGGTACCATTTTCAACGTGCTGTAACTTCGTTAGTTTTTCTCCGAATGACCTAAAACATTAACACAATATTCTTGAGAAGTTAATGGTTCAGAAAAAAAAAATTAAAAAAAAAAATGGAAAAAAAGTTGTCAAACCATACCCCCCTTAACACTAATCTACTGTACATACCGACAGTATGTACACATATCTTAAGCATAAGTGTTTTCAAGGGCAAACACAATTGTCTATTGTTAGTTTAAGATCATTTGCGTTATTCAGGGAAAACATAATTGTTTCTTGTCTATTGTTAGTTTAGGATCATTTGCGATCTCAAGGGCAAACACAATTGTCTATTAATAGTTTCAGATCATCACTTAAATTAAGTTTTTTCATTTACATATGTTTTGACTCTAAATGGGTCAAAGTGGGATTTTTCAAAATTTGCCCCTACCCAAAGGTTCGACCCAAAATGGGGGACATCAAAATTCGTTTCAGAGGTATGGTTCCTTCGGCAAAGTATCTTATTTGGATCCCTAGAATATGATTTTCATAGAGCAATGGGCGATTTTTTTGCCTCCCCACAAATCGACCCGGCTTAATATACAGCTATCCACAATATAATAGGAGTAAAATTCAATATGATATTTTTTGCAACTTATATAGTTAGATGCACAACGGCAAAGTTAGCTGTATATCTACATGTGTATATTTTGAAACATAATTATTATTTAAGCGAGCAAAGTGTTATATTGACAAAATCAAACAAGTTAAGCTCTAGTACTAGTTAAGCAGCAGTAGTGAATTAAATTGTATACATCTAACTCATAACAAAATTTATTTATTTATTTTACAGGTGTCCACCATAAAGAGACTGCTGCAGCAAAGTGCCACCCGAAATTTGAAGAATATATTTGACGATTCAGTTGTCCTCAGCCACAATTTGGACGGGACGCACGGCAAGAAAATACTCAAAACCTACGAGAAACTATATGCTGCTCTTCTGGGTAAGTCGCAAGTTTCAATAATGAAGCACCGTATACTTATGTACATACATGTTTCTTCCGTAAAATAGATTCAGTTTCTCAACTCCCGAAGGTCGAAAATGCAGAGGACATCCTACGCAAGGCCATCCGAATGCGGAAAAAGCGCATTTTTAAAACCATATCTGCATCAAAAGCCACCACCCATACTTAACCTTTTGTTTTCTTCCTTTTGTTCACTTCACACTTTCTTTGATTTTAAACTTTATTACTTTCTTTGATTTTAAATTTTATTACTTTCTTAAATTGACCCATAAGTTGCCTTAATATTTTATACATACATATACATATATCAGGCATGTGCTGCAAATCGTTTTCGCATGAAAGTGTCACACAAACACGTATTTGTCGTTTGTTTCGGTGGCAGTTTCATGCGAAAACGATTTGCAGCACATGCCCGTATGTGCATTGAATTCAACAATAGCAAAAATTGTTCTATATAGATATGAATTGACATGAAGAACTGAGTTTTTATATTATATGTTAATACAATTTTTTTTTATTATAAAAGTATGAAAGTTGAAAGAGAACTGAATTTTTATGTTAATATTCCATATTATAAGTGTGTATTTTGTTAATTTTATGTGTGTCCATATATTTCAAAACAAAAAATATATCGGAAAGAAAACATTAAATTTGTGCTTTGAGGAGAATTAACTTTTATGTTTCAAAAATAAAAATAGATATATACATGTTTTGAATTAATAAAATGAGTTTTTAATTTAGATGTTGTGGCTTTTTTGGAGTAGAACTAAGCATGACGGAGCTACCTTAGGACTATCCACGACGGAACCAGTTAAAGGCGAGTGGCAAAGTAATGCACTGGGCGACAATTGCCACCGTCAATGACAACACCGTGTAAAAGTGGACAGTTGAAAGCATTGCATGGGTATTGAGCTAGAACTAGTACTGTCATCAAAAGGTCTAGTTCTATGCTAGTTCTGAACTAGTCGAATTTTCTGCAGGGTGCTTACTTATCAGCAAAGCCGAAATTCTACTAAATATAAATATCTATTTATATATATTAATATACATACATACATATATATTATGCATTTACATGCAATGCACATCTAATAGTAATACAAATGCATCGGGACACAAGTCATAAATTTACAGATGAGATAACATTAAACACACACACACACATGTACTCGTATTAAATTGTACATTGGGGTTGTTTTCCCATGTAGCATAAAACATATCAAGCAACATAAACAATCAGGGTTGTCGTAATAAGAATTGAAACCGATCAAAAAAAGCAGTAGGTGTCATTAATTCAGATATTATTGGTTTGATATTCGAAACAGAATTTGTATCGGTTTTGGGTGTCACGGAAACCAATTTAATCAGTTTTGCTGTCAGAAACAAATCAAGAAGATAGTCGCACACAGATTTGAAATGTAAGTTAAGAAACCAAGTTATTTTATTATTTCGAATTAATTTATCTTTATTTCTATAGGGGAAAACATAAGTATAAAACACGAAATATCTCAATTATTGAGTTTTTGAAAAAAATGCAGATATTTAAAGGGGAGCTTGCTTTAGAGGCTTAAAAACATCTTTTTGTGTTTTTTTTGGAAGGGAAAGAAATAATTGATTAAGGCGAAATTTCTAGGGTTTATAGTTATATATTAAAACATCATCCACAAATTTTTTGGATACGAAATCTTTAACATTCTGCCTTTGAAAAGCAATTGCCAGATGCTTCTCGCATGTGCATATGCCAGACGGCAGGCAGGATGCAGGTCGAGATTTCTATCGGAAACAAAAAATTCAAAGAGATTCATATTTTTTAATAACTTATGTTCAAGTTAAGTTTGAAAAATTTTTAAAGAGATTTAAGCAAAAAATAATTCATTTTTATCAAGCTTCTAAAGCAAGCTCCCTGTAAAATGTAATAAACGTAATTTAACACCCAAATGCGTCTTTATTCGTTCGATAAATGTTATCTCTTAAAATCTTTCTTTAATTCGGAACTCATTAAAAGCTTTAATAGGATTGCTTCCAAATGTATTCATTTGCAAGTTTTGTCACGTTAGTAAACAGCTGATTCGAATATTGGTTTTGCGTGTGTTCGAAAAGACGAAAATCCAATTAGATTCTATGACACCATTGAAAATCATAATTGGTTTTCAATTCTGCCAGCTAAGCAATTCTGTCTTGGATTTCACAACACCCCTGAATATGCTGCAATACATACATACACTCATGCACATATATTTAGTTATTAAAGATAGTTTTCTAAAATAGTATATAAGCAATGAAAATACCAAATAAAAATTAGAATGAATAAATTCTCCCTCGATATAAGACTTTTCATTCCCCCCACCAGTGGTAAGGAATGACAAACTATGTTTTAAATTTTTAGTTTTCAGTTTAAAGTTGAATTCGTTTGTGGGTGATAAATCCATCCATTTGGGTTTGAATGATAAAAGTGATTTGCGTTATTAGGTGGTAAGGCATTTCCCTAATGGTTATTGCCAAGAGAATAGTCAAAAAATCGATTTCCATTAGATGGAGAAAAATGTTGAAACTAGTTACCATTTTCTCTCTTTGAATTTATGTGAGAAAGGTTAGGAACTCTGTAAAATGAGATGTTTCTTTGATTATGATTTTGTTTAGTTTTGTTCAGTCTTCTATCATCTTCAAACACAATATTTTCTTTCAAAATTTGTATTGCTGAATTGAGGTCAGTTACTAAATTTGCGTTTATTAATGCAGTTAAATAATTTGGCAATTCCCTTTTTAACGTCTTTAAACTAACTTGATCTAGCTCTTTATACAAAAATGTTTTAGTGGATATATTTTCATTTTTTAATTTAATACAATCTTTTACTCTACATACTTCGATGTTAGTTTCTTCGCACAATAATTTTACACTATTATTAAATTTTATATAATATTACTGATTTCCAAAATAAGGGTAGACACAGGTGTATGTTCGCCAAATTCATTAATGAGCAATTGTCGCAGGGTTGTCCAATCACACAGTTGCTCCCGTCTTACAATATCAAGAGCAGAACCTCTTAGAGTGCAGGTAACGCAGTTGAAATAAAATGCAGCCTCTTCTGAAGTGATTGTTGTGTACCGTGGTACAATCAATCAGCTTAATAGCCCTGACAGACGACAGCGCTAATATGCATTAGCGGGCTTAATTTGCATTTACTTGTGCATTTGACCCACGTTATGGCCGATTTTTGCTATTTTTTGAGAGATGTTGCTTGAAGTCTGCCGCCTCCTTTGCGTTTACTGCAGTTTTATATTGCTAATTAAATTATGTGCAACTATATTAACAAAAACAAATTTTAATATTTTTAGATGGCAGAAAATAAACAACGCACAGTTTGCTATCCATTTTTCCAATATTCTTAACTTTTTTGCACACTTTTTTCGCATTACAATCAATAATTGCTTTTTATTTCACTCCATTATCTTTGAACGTAATTAATAATAAACGAATTTTTTCGTTAAATTTATATTGATTTTCCAAAAATACCAAAATTTATATTAATAATTTCTTTTATACATTTTTATTTCACCTTTGTTTTTAATAAATAAACAAATTTCACTATCAGCTGTCTAAATAAGGCGCATTCATTTTGCTCGTCTGTCAGGGCTATATAGTTTGCATAATGAGATCGCGCTTATCTTTTCCTTCGGTCATTGTTGTTTCTTTATTTATACTAAGAGAGCTCAAATTTTTGTCTATAGTTTCCAACTCTTCTTCAAAGCGCATTGATAAGAGCAGTGTATAAATTAAGTTCAATTATTGTTTTATATAGTGCTTTTTTTATCAAATTATCTTAACAAAGTTAAGCCATAGATTTCGGTAAAATTGTTATTTAATTTAGTAGTATTTGTTCTAAAACTCTCTTTTATGCATGAATTCTTTATTGTATTATTCTTCATACACTGTGAGTATTATTGAGTTTTTTCTCTTAATAAGTTAATATTCGAGTAAATCACTGGAACCGTTCTTAGTAATTTTTTTTGTTTCGTTGTAGATCTCTTTCTTTAGACATTAATTTGTTCTAAAGTTACATTGACATTGACATGATATTGAAAGACACCACACTGGCCGTTAATTGACATTGAACTGCCTTACTCTGACATTGAACATTACATTGATATCCAACGTCATGACATTACAATATACTGTTTTTTATTCAGTGCTTTTTTTAATTTTATTAACTTTCTTTCGAGGAGCCTGATGGATTGGTCTTACAGGTCACTGTGTTAAGAAATTGTTGCACAACTTTAGTTTTTTGGGTACCTGAGAAGGAGTTGTGTAGCCTTAAGTTGATAGTCTTCCTCTAGTTCCTCGATACATCAGTTAATTTCGTTCGTTACGTCGCCTTCGCCCCTGGATTCTTCCAAAAGAGGGGTTTCGAAATTTATCACGCTCTCAATCTCTTGACATTGCCTTGATCGGTTTCTTTGCAAAGTTGAATGGATGACTTACACTTATTCAATACTTAAGGGGCGATACCAGTGTGACAATTTCCAATTTTTTTTTTTTGTTTTTGCTTTTTCGATAGTTTATATATTCAAAAATAGCCTGTGAAATCGGCGAAGTTGTGTCTTCAATAGTTTTTGAATGGCAGCGTTCTAAATAGCGACCGCTCAGAAGTGCAAACATATATAAGTGAAACTTTAAACGCGTTTTTCTCGAAACGACATTTTTCAAAATTGCTGACATTATAACTCAACGAGAAATTGACAGATCGACTTTAAATTAAAACTCCATATAGTTGAATACATTTGCTATACAATAGACTACGATCTTTTTGATTGGTTGAAAATTGCCAATTTGGCATTAAAAAAACCACCATTTTTTTCGTAAAAAAAAACATTTTTTCAAAATTACGCCATTTTCTTAATTTTTGATATTTTTCAAAGATCGTAGTTCATTGTATAGCAAATATATTTAAGTTTAATAAACATTTTGAATTTTTTTGATTCAGCTACTCAATCGACCGGAATCATGCCAGCAGTTGAGGCACTTTTTTTTCGGCACGTCCGCAGACAGCACATAACTCCGTTATTTTTCAATATTTTTTTCATATAGCTAAAAATATATTTTATTACGTCCATATAACGTCGAAACGTTCAATCTAGTACTTTCTTTTAAAAAATTCACGAAAATCGCTTAATTTTTCATGCGTCACACTGGTATAGCCCCTTAATTACTACTTATAACTAAGAACTCGCAAATTATTTGTTCCACAGTGTCTATATATTTCTGCCCAATTAACAGTTTCTGATTTTGATGGAATCTGCTGGTTCTCTGTTCTTTTCAATCGTTTAACGTTATACTTTTCAAATGAAACAAACTTTTCCCCTGGCCGTGATTGTAACTCGGACTGTACTCCATTTGTTACCAAATCACAATGTTTCAGCTTTTAACCATTTTAAAACCTTTATCTCCTTTGGAATATACATATCAGAGATAAAGAGATCCCCAACTCTCCTGTCACTGGAAATGTGAGAGCCGCTCACCTACCGAACTTTGACAGTTGACTGGATTGGGTAGGTTTTGACGTTTTGCAATTGGAATGACTGGAACGGCCAGATTGAAATTATACCAAAAATATATGTGAACGGAGGAATTTGTTGCCGCCGTTCAAGATCGCTAATAAAAATTTAAAACCAAGAAAATCAAAGAAAATGCGAAATTTAAATATATTTCATGAAACGTTTTGTAATTTGATGCATTATAGAATTAATTTTCAATTACAAATAATTAAAAGCATTCATTAATTGAGAACTAACAGGCTTAATTCACCTTATTAAGTATTGAAAGATCAAAAGTTAGTTGTTTTAATATACCATAAAATCTTAAAAAAGGATTTAAGTAGTTTCGCCATATATTAAAAGTCCAATATATAACAATTTGCAATCGCAATAATTGTTGGGTGTTTTAATTTAAAATGCCCAAAAATTCTTATTTTGTTCGATCTGGCTATAATGGAAAATGTTATAAAAAACGCTTATTTTGAGGCGCTCTCACACTGGAATAAGTTGGGCATCCCCATTAGAACTACATACTTACCCCTTTTTGTGTTTACATACTTACCACTAGTCTAATACCATGTTCAGACCGAAAATTTGAAAGATTAGATTACATTTAAGCATTTCATAACCCAACAGTGTTCTTACTGCCGTTGAAAAGATTAGAAACAGCTGTTTTTGCCATTCAAGAATTTACATCGCTCAATAATCAGAAATTAGATTCATTGCTCCAATAAAAATTTGTTTGTTTACATTTTTTCATTTTTGTAGTGTCTAAATCAGCTGTGATAATGTAATAGATTTCCAATGCTGCCAAGTAGATGGCACAAACTCAGAGTCGCACAAAGAGATTTAGCGTGGATCAGTTTCAAATCACTCCGATTGATTTTGAACTGTCATTTTTGTATGGCGAAATCTTGATAAATTTATAAGATTAGTGGGATAAACCACTCAACAGCCGAAATCGTGTGATTAATAGTGCTCATACACGAGCACACAAGTGCGTTCGATCGGTATGAATTCGTTTGCCCATACAAGACACACAAATCCATTTTGCGTCCGTTCTTCACAGAGTTAACATGTGCGACAGGCAAGCGGAACATTTCTTGGAATTTATTTCTAATGTAGCATTTTTATCTATTTCATGGAATTTCGTTAATAAGTTATTCCAACTTTTATTTTTCTTACACTATGTATGTATATGTATGAGCGCTTAGGCAAAAAGCGAAAACTTTGAAGCGTGATTTCTCGGTTTTTCATTTTTACGATTATTCTTAATTGGCGGGCAGGATAGAAAAAAACTAAACGTCGTATGGAATTAGGGCAAAGTTTATTATCATTGACATAAAATTATCTTATATTTAAACTAAAAAAAATATTAAGAAAAGTCAAGTTTTAACATATTTTTAAACAGCATAAAGAAACATTGTTTTCGTCAAAAGCCACTACTTATTAAATTTTTAATAAAATTTTAAATTTTACACTTTTTTTTTGGAATTTTCTTAGTTTAACCAGAAGAAAAATTAATAAAAAATATGAATCTCTTTGAATTTTTTGTTTCCGACAGAAATTGCGACCTGCATCCTGGCCGCCGTCCGAAAAATGTACATGCGAGATGCATCGGGTAATTGCTTCCCAAAGGCAGAATATCAAAGATTTCGTATCCAAAAAATTTTTGAAAGATGTTCAAATATATAACTATAAAGCCTAGAAATTTCGCTTGAATCAATAATTTGTTTCCTTCCCAAAAAAATCCTGAAAAAAATCGATTTTTGAAGCCTCGAAAGCAGGCTCTCCCCTTAACTCTTGCCATTGTCCGCGATCTTCACTGTTCGGCGACACGAGAGAAATGAGATTTTGTGCGCCGACAACGCCATACACGATAAACATGTTCGCGCACCGATCGTAAAAAATCAAACATTTTCGCGAACATGGATCGGTACGCGAACAAGCCCATACACGATAAACCGCAAGCGCACACATACCGATCGAACGCACTTGTGTGCTCGTGTATGGGCGCTTTAAGTGTCGGTCTGAACATGGTATAAGCCGTTAGATTAGGTTAAGATTTAGGCTAACTAATGAACTACTGTAATAAAGAATTCCATTGTATTAAAGACTATACCCGCGAACGGACGTCTCTTCTTTCTTAATCGGAATTTTTTAAATTCGAGCTTAGCACAGGCAATTAGCTTTTAGTTGCGCATCTCACTGAGTCCAATTTTAACTTTAATCTTAAAAACGCTTAAGATTTTTTCACCCACTTCTGACACCAATTGTAACGGATTTCTCTTACTTGAGTTCGATCACTACATTGTTAAATAAATGTCCCAATTGGCTATACACTTTACTTCAAATTCAAACGGCTTAGCTCTTATTACTCTTTAGTTAAGTTTACAACTTATTGCTTATATTGTAGTTCTTTACACTGTGCAGTGCAGCATGGTGCTCGCCTTAATACCATTACTGGAGTATTTTTGCATTAGCTGTTTTGCGAGCATATAAAGATAACAAAGAATAAAAATAGAATCAAAAGTTTAATTATAAAACATTTCCATCGGTTCATGGAAAATAGAAGGAGAAAATATCAGTAAAATATATGGATATAATCATTTTACTATTCGTAATTAAAAAACCTTAAAAAGAAGCCTTATCAATCAAGTCTGAAATAGTCAAATTTATTTGAAATGTCATCAAACAAGCAATCGTCGGGCTCGCGACTTGACTTAATTACTACAATCCTCGGTGCGCCAAGCTGCTTCGAGTATGCACAGAAATTTTGCAATCGGTGAAAGTGGGGTGCCAACTTCACACAGCTCGTTTCGATTCATATTTCTAATCCGATGACATTGCAAAAGTTATATGTTTGTGACGCATGACTTTCTCAATTGCTTTGCAACTTCAAACGAACAACGCGAAACTTTTTGTTGGGTTAGTCTTGTATGGCAATCTTGTTCAATTTAATATTTAAACGATTCCTTGTTTAAGCGGAACTTTTATACGAAACTGTTTATGAGTAAAGCACAAATAAGCTTAAACTTCGCATTACATTCTGTCATTCAAACTATCCATATTTCACTAAGACTTATCACATTAGTCTGTAATAACACAGGTAGACACATAATTTGTGATGTGGAAATTTTTAGGTGCAGTTTGATACCCTGAAGTCAAATCTGAAAACAGAATTTTTCTATCACCCACAGGTATTCTGTAACCTGCGGCTTTAGATTTTACAATACATAAAATTTCATTATATTGCATCATCTCATATTTTCGTACGATCAGGAATTTATCCGGTTTAGACCGGATCATTTTATTTTACAAAATTTATCAGTAGACTAACGGTGTCCGAATCGCTTACGTGTTCTATGTTTGGAGAGCAAAACGTTTTTGAGTTCACATTCTTTTACATTTTTGAAATTACTGTGTTTAAGATTTTTAGGCACAATGCCTAGGAAATGCGTAAATAGTGCCAAAAGTTTTTGTTATGTGTGCGGAGAACTAATCTTTGTGCTAAAAGCTTTTGGTTTGGAGAGAACCTAAAGACCATGTTACAGACTTCTATTTTAGCATCACGAATATTAAAAGTATTGGACCGAAGTCTAAACATACGGTTACGTACTGTAATTTACCATCAGCTTCGACTAGCTCTTCAAGTGCTGCTACAGAAACCACAAAGCAAATGACAACCGATCCTTTATTTGATTTACCAGGATGTTCCACAGTGCCGTATCTAACTTCAGAGGTTGAACTTAATGACTTAGTTCGAGATCTAAGCCTTTCAAAATCGCAGTCCGAACTTTTAACATCCAGGCTAAAAGTTTGGAACCATCTCCAAAGTGATATAAATATTACTTTTTACAGAAAAAGGCAGAAAGACCTCACAAATTGCTTTCTTCAAGAAGGGGATCTACTATACTTCTAGTACACTGTTCAGAAGTTAACATTTTCTTTAACGCACTAAGCCAGAAACATGATCCACGCGATTGGCGTCTATGCATTGATTCCTCTAAACTTAGTTAAAGCTATATTGCTTCATAACGGTAACAAACAATCATTTGTGCGCCTAGCTCATGCAGTTTATATAAAGGAATCATTTGAGAATATGAGTCTTTTAGAGCACATCCGTTATCATGAGTATGGTTAGGCTGCCTAAAAAAATGTTTGTAAGATGTCCCTTAAAATTCACTTTCTGAACTCCCATCTGGATTTCTTCTCCGAAAATTTAGGGGCCGTAAGTGACGAACATATGGAGCGATTCCACCAAGACATTTCTGCTATGAAGAAACGGTACCAAGGCAAGTGGAGTGCAAGTTTGCTTGCCGAATACTGCTAAACATTCCAAGCGAAGCAAGTCCTTCTCCACCTGGTCCTTCCAAAAGATTGGAGGTCTTCCTCTTTCTCTGCTTCCCCCGGCGAATACTGCGTCGAATACTTTCAAAGCTGGAGTGTTTTCGTCCATTCGGACAACATGACCTAGCCGCTGTCTTTTAATTCGCTGAACTATGTCAATGACGTCATATATCTCAAACAGCTCATCGTTTCATAGAATGCGAAATTCGGAGTGGCCAACGCGCAAAGGACCATAAATCTTTCGCAGAACCTTTCTCTCGAAAACTTGCGACATCGACTCATCAGTTGTTGTCATCGTCCAAGCCTCTGCACCATATAGCAGGACGGGAATTATGAGTGACTTATAGAGTTTGGTTTTTCTTCGTCGAGAGAGAACTTGACTTCTTTGCCTAATCAGTCCAAATTAGCACCTGTTGGCAAGACTTATCCTGCGTTGGATTTCCAGGGGCTGACAATGTTGGTAGTGTTTATACTGGTTCCAACATAGACGAAATTATCTCCGACTTCAAAGTTATGACTGTCAACAGTGACGTAAGTGCCAAGTCGCGGGTGCGACGACTGTTTTTTTTGATGACAGGAGATATTTCATCTCGCCCTTGTTCACTGCCAGACCCATTTGCTTTGATTTCTTGTCCAATCCGGAGAAAGCAGAACTAACGTCACGGGTGCTGAGGCCGATGATATCAATATCATCGGCATACCCCAGCAGTTCTACACTCTTATAAAAGATTGTACCTGCTCGATTAAGTTCTGCAGCTCGAACAATTTTCTCCAGCAGCAGATTGATGAAGTCGCACGGTAGGAAGTCACCTTGTCTGAAACCTCGTTTGGTATCGAACGGCTCGGAGAGGTCCTTCCCGATCCTGACGGAGCTTTTGGTGCTGCTCAACGCCAGTTTACACAGCTCGGGGATACTAAATTCATAAACGCAGCTCCTTTTCGTGCTGAGGAAAGCAGCTTTGAAATCGACGAAGAGGTGGTCTGTGTCTATTCTCTTTGCACGGGTCTTTTCCAAAATTTGGCGCATGATAAATATCTGGTCGGTTGTTGATTTTCCAGGTCTAAAGCCACACTGATAAAGTCCAATCAGTTTGTTGACGGTGGTCTTTAATCTTTCACACAATGAGGACCTTATACGTGATGTTGAGGAGGCTTATCCCACGGTAGTTGGCGCAGATTGAGGGGTCTCCCTTTTTGCGGATTGGGCAAAGTACATTTAAATTCCAATCGTTGGGCATGCTTTCGTCCGACCACATTTTGCAAAGAAGCTGATGCTTGCTTCTTATCAGTTCTTCGCCGCCGTGTTTGAAAAGCTCGGCCGGTAATCCATCGGCCCCCGCCGCTTTGTTGTTCTTCAGACGGGTAATTGCTATTCGAACTTCTTCATGGTCGGGTAATGCAACGTCTGCTCCATCGTCATCTATTGGGGCATCGGGTTCGCCTTCTCCTGGTATTATGCGTACACTGCCTGGCTGGAGAAGTGTTCCCTCCATAATTTAAGTATGCTCTGGGCATCGGTGGCTAGATTACCTTTGGGGGTTCTACAAGAGTATGCTCCTATCTTGAAACTTTCTGTTAGCCGCCGCATTTTTTCGTCGAATTTTCGAGCATTACCCTTGTCGGCCAGCTTGTCAAGCTCTTCGAACTCACGCATTTCTGCATCTTTCTTTTTCTGTCTGCAAATGCGTCTCGCTTCCCTCTTGAACTCTCGGTATCTATCTCATCCCGCACGTGTTGTGGTCGATCGTAACGTTGCGAGGTAGGCAGTCGGTTTTCTCTCCGCTGCAACACGGCACTCCTCGACGTACCAACTGTTCTTTTGCATTTTCAGAAAACCAATGGTTTCGGTTGCAGCTGTACGTAAGGAGCTTGCAACCGGAGGAAGGAGTCATGTGTAGAAGTTCACGCAAGTGAGGAAATTTCTCTAATCGCCACTCACTTCGGAGTGGCCAGAAACGATTCTTTTACGACTTCCGGTCTTTGACCAAGTAACCTCTGGGTAGCCTAAGAACATCTCTTAGAAGGCGAGCTAAAGGGAGAAGGCGAAATACCCCTTACATAGGGTTGTGCGTTGGGTTTGGGACCCACCACGTAAAGAAACACCCCGAATGAAAAATAACAATCGGGTTAGTTCTTATAATATTTTTAATACATTCATCGTTAATTTCTTCGTAATCTTGGTTGTAGACCTTGTTTTATTCTTTGAAATAAGTATCTTTTCATAAATAATCAAGTAAATGTAAACCTACATTTTTGGGCTTCTTTTCCTTATCTTCCCTTACCGGTTGTTTTTAATTATTCTATATTTTTTTCAACACATTTTCAAACTTCCCAAATTGGTGAAACCGCCCCACCAATGGGGCAGATGCGCCAAGGGGATGGGGTACAAACGCCACGGTGTAAAAAAACATTTAACCCTTAAATGCCCAAGGCCTCAGATTTTTGTAAAAAATTTATATGTTATGTAAAAATATATGTGGAACGTGGTTTCTTCGACGATTTTTTGAAAAAAATTACTTTCAGAGAAATTTTTTTAAAAATAATGGTTGTATCCTTAAAGATACACTGGGCATTCCCTTCATTTTTTACTTCAATACCCAAATGAGCTAAACTTTGTATTCAAACGATTAAAATGCGGCTTATATTGCAAGGAAAGTAATTTATTAAAACTGTATTCATATTTCATAAATGTTCGTATAAAATGATATAAAATTTGGTGCATAACTTACTAAACAAAAGTGTTTTGGAAATTTTTTTTTTATATAGTCGTTTTACATTAATACACTTATGTATTGGTAAAGAAAACTTATTATATCTTAAAAATGGTGATAATTATAAAAGCAATTTTTTTCTGATGTCATACATAAATTTACTTTACATTTAGAACAAAACATTTTTGTTTGTCCCGAACAATTTGGATACTTACATCTGCCTTTTTTCCCCATTGTAGTCCAGTGATCCGTCATGTCCAATCGGCTGTCTTTTGATAAAGCTACAGAAGAATTCGGTTTCCTCTTTTTTTCCTCTAAAAACGGCTGGAGGTTAGGACGCCCACGTTTAGGGGCTTCAAAAGATTTGAAACTAAATAGGGAATCCGCGACTTCTAACTTAAAATCAATAAGACGCATTTCTTTATATCCGAGGCGATTCTTATTAATTCGTTTGTACAAAATCCATGCATTAGCACATGTTAAGTCTAGTAAGTGTTAAAACATTCTGTTGGTCCATTTACGACTTTTCATCGTGATTTTATGACGACCAATACAGATGTCAAGTAAATCTACGCCACCCATATGACGATTGTACTCTTTAATTATTTCTGGGCAGGAAATCATTTTGAATGTATTGTCCTTTTTGTCGTAACGTTTTATGGAGGAAGATGTTGCAGGTAAATCTTCGTTTTGACCAATCATCAAGATTGGTTTCATACCGATGTAAGTTGAAACAAAATTAACAATCTTGTTGTCCTTCCATGACAATGATGTCACATCGACGCCGTAAATTGAAGCTACGTATTCGCGGCTTATTCCACGCTCATATTTTGACATTACTTTCTCATTTGGAAGTTTGCAGTTTTTAATCCGATTGCGACGAATAGTCCCAATTGAAAGTATACCTTGAGATCCTAAATATACTAACAACGGCACAGTTGTATAGTAGTTATCAAAATAAACGATATGATTTTGATAACGAGGAACCTCACGCAAAAGTCTAACAACAATATTTGCAGATGACTTCAAATCTGGTTCGCCCTGGAGTAATATGTTAGGTCCTCCGGAAAAAATTTCAAACTTATAAGCAAACCCGGTGGAGTCACATAAGACATATAATTTAAACCCCTATTTCTTTGGCTTGTTAGGCAAATATTGCTTCATGTAATTTTTCATTTTTGAAGAACACATTTGTTCATCAACGCACAATCGGTCTAACTTAGGTATGCTACCGAATGTTCTGTTTAGGGTATCAATCAATGGTCTAATGAGATATAGTCTATCGCGGTTTGGATCGTCTCGAGATGGAGCATTTTCTTTTTCATTAAAGTGGATGAATTGCCGTATTTTTTCAAATCGGTTCCTAGTCATCGTTGTTTGTATTATTGGAACACAATGGTTGCCATTTTCAGACCAATAATCTCTTGTACTCGGGAGATTGAAGTAAGACATATAAAATAAGATACCAATAAATTTACGTAAATCGAATAAATCAAAATTAAAAGCTTCATTAAGTTCGGAGTAAATTTTAGTTTGCTCAACTATTTTGAGCTCCAAAGATTCTGGAAATAGGAATGACCAAACCTGAAAAGGAGTTTGCAAAGCCTTCAAATTATCGGATATGCTACTATCGCCTCTAAAGCTAATTTCAGCATTGGTATATTGAATATTTCCTGTTTTCCATATTACCCTGTCAAATTCAGAAGACTTCGGATCCACAGACAAGTTTTTGAATAATGAAGGAAATAAATTTGAGGAAACCCGCATGGCGATATGTTCATCTGACCCTGCGGAAGTCCCGGCTTCTCTAGCAATCCCTATATTATCGTCATCATTGATCATGTTCACAAAGGAATCATGTAAAGACGTTCCTAAATCTATTTCATCCTCAAAATGGTCATCAACAACGGCAACATTGTGAATTGATGCGTCTGCATTTTGTGTTTTTATTAAATCATCAGAGTCACTCTCGAAATCATCAATACTCTCATAACCAATCTCTTCACACAATATAGCACACACGTCAGCATTGGACATTTTGATTCCATCAACTATTATATAATCGGTCATTATAAAATTGATTAGAAAAATATATATCTTACGTGCACGAACTTTAACGTCTTGTCTCATCAGCGTTCTTAACTCAAATGATGTTATAAATGCAACTAACGTGCTTTTGCATTTCAAATACATATGAGCGTTTATCAAATAAAAAGTGTGCGGCAATGCCCAGTGTATCTTTAAAGATACAACCATTATATTCACTCGTATTCAGCAGGGAAGCGAAAAATAAAATCAAGTAAAAATATATCGTTAAAAAATTCTCTTCGGAACCAGTATAAAAATTTTCGGGTCTAGAATGCAAATAGTTCTGGAGATTTTACATTACAAAAGCGATCATTTTTTTAATTTAACAAAAATAGTTTTTTTTACTTTGCTTATCAAATTTGCCTTCATTTGCAACAAATTTAGTAGAAGTATTACCCTTTATAAAGTGTGTATATTTTCTTCATGCAGTGACATGTGTATTAATGTTTTTAGATCATTAATATTGAAAATTGGTGATATTTAATGGTTGTATCTTTAAAGATACAGTGGGCATTTAAGGGTTAATAACTGCTTCTTTATTGTTTCTTTGAATGTTATTGATTTATTTTCAGAGATTAACAACGGCTCTTATTGAAAAATTATAAATTATAGCTCTTGTCAACTTTACTTAACATTATATTCTATTAAGGGGCTATACCAGTGTGACGCATGAAAAATTAGGCGATTTTCGTAAATTTTTTTAAAAGAAAGTACTAGATTGAATGTTTCGACGTTCTATGGACGTAATAAAGTATATTTTTAGCTATATTAAAAAAAAAAAAATTTACAAAAATATTGAAAAATAACGGAGTAATGTGCTGTCTGCGGAAGTGCAAAAAAAGTGCCTCAACTGCTGGCATGATTCCGGTCGATTGAGTAGCTGAAACAAAAAAATTCAAAATGTTTATTAAACTTAAATATATTTTCTATACAATGGACTACGATCTTTGAAAAATATCAAAAATTAAGAAAATGGCGCCATTTTGAAAAAAAAAATCGTTTTTTACGAAAAAAATTCTCGTTTTTTTAATGCCAAATTGACAATTTTCAGCCAATCAAAAAGATCGTAGTCTATTGTATAGCAAATGTATTCAACTATATCCAGTTTTAATTTGAAGTCGATCGGTTAATTTCTCGTGGAGTTATAATGTCAGCAAATTTGAAAAATGTCGTTTCGAGAAAAACGCGTTTAAAGTTTCACTTATATATGTTTGCACCTCTGAGCGGTCGCTATTTAGAACGCTGCCATTCAAAAACTATTTAAAATACGACCTCGCCGATTTCACAGGATATTTTTGAATATATAAGCTATCGAAAAAAGCAAAAAAAAAAATTTTTTTTTTGAAAGTGTCACACTGGTATAGCCCCTTAAATCTGATTCAAATATATATGTTGCCGACGCTCGAGAAGTTCCAGGTGGATGGATGGGCTCAGAAAGCTTCAATACAATATCTGCTCTCGGTACAAACGTTACGTCTTTAACAATAGGTTGGATTCAAGAGAACTTTCGAACTTGCGTACTATGCGGTCAACGTAAAACTGATCTTGTGGACCTTCAAACCACACGAGAACGTAATTATTCAAATCCAAGCTCTCGGAGTCAAAGAACGATCCAATAGATTTATCGGTATCTGCAAAACTTTTAACTAAGGAATCATCATCTGTTGATTCATCCGAGGATACTCGTTTTTTAAAAGTCAAGGACTTTTTGGTAGTTTTTCGTGGCAGCACCTTCCCTGATTTAATTTTCTCCTTTTCTTTCTTGGAAGGTGTAGATCTAAGAATTTTAGATGAACCTTTCCTTGACTTCGAAGAGTTAAAAGGTTTGATTATTCTGGGAATAGGGCGAACTTGCTCTGGAGTTTTGCCAACAGATGGTATGGGTGAAGATTTGCAAGGAGTAGCAGGCTCAATTGAAACATTGTTTTGGTTTGTAACTAATTCTAATGCAAAGTCAATATCAGCAGTTTGATGTTCGACATCTACGCTAATGAAGTCTGCCTCAGGAATTGCTTGTCTGTTAAATGGACTTATTCCAACTGTGGAAAAACCTTTGCATATGTTTTCAGAGACGAATGCCTTTTGAAAAGGAATTTTCGAAAGTTGAGGTATGTATATCGTAAATCGTAATAGCTCGTCCAGGATTGGATAAAAGGAAATCACTATATGACGTGGCCAAATGTTTTTTAAATGGTCCAAATACCGATAAGTCCAAGGGCTGTAACTTGTGCGACGAAAGCGGTGGGAAGCTTATCATGTGGATGCCATTCTCCCTGCAAAACATTATAGCAGCCAAGCTGCAGTGCGAAACATGATTGTCCAAAAAAAGCAAAATCGGTCTTTCTAAGGAACATCGGGTGTTTTTTTGAACATGAACCAGAACTTCACAGAAGCCGTCCGTTGACATCCACCCACTTTTAGCAGCAATACGCAGCCGTTGGGACCACCATTAACAAAGTGATCTTTGTACTTAACTCACGGAAAAACGTATACTGGTGGAAGTGCATTTCCAGTAGCATTTATTATGCCCACCATGGTAACTAAAGAACCTCTTTCCGCGGACGCCACCTGAGACACAGTACGCTTTCCTTTCGTCGAAATCACCTAGGAAAAAACCATTAGGTTAGGTTAAAGATTGTAACGAAGCTTTTTTCTGCCCCTGCTTCTTACAAGTATGAATTGCTGAGGTATACTCGCCGTGTCCAGGGTTCGTTACAATAAATTTGTAGATACTGGGGCTCCTCTGCGAATCGTACTTTATTTCATTCAACTTATGTTAATATGTAAAATATAAAATACATATATTAATCTATGTTACAGAATTGTCTTCTGCGTTGTACTGTCGTCGCTCGAGGACGACGCTGTCAGGGTAACGGTTCTGTGTGGCCCGTTAGGGCAATACCGTTTCCCGCTCTGTTGCGCTTCTGGGCGCTAGACGACTTACTGCTCTGTACCCCGACGATCACACGCGGCTACTTCTGCCGGCGCTGGCGTTGGCTTCGCTGACACTATCCTCTGATGTACGTTGACGCTCCCGTGTCGCCTTCCTTGCGTACACGTTGACACTCCTCTGTTACGACGACTGCGCCCGGCTATTTCTGCCAGCGCTCCTGTAAACTTCGATGACGATGTCCTGGCTTATACGTTGACGCTCGCGTGCTACGACGACTACGTCCGGCTACTTCTGCCGACGCTCGTGTAGGCTTCAATAACGCTGCACTGTTATACCCGTTTACGCTCCTCTGCTACGATGGAGAGGTCCTTTTAATTACTTTGCCGCGTAAAGATCCCGGATCACGGAAGACTTCGTTAGCGACCGCGATGTTAAAGGTTGAGTTGGTCAGAGGATAAACTCACTACCAAGCTCACCCTTAACAGACGGCGTTCACAAGTCAGGGTACCAAGACTAGCTAGAGGATAAACTCACTGCGTAGTCTGATGCCAAACGTGCGTACGCTGTCACAGTCCCGTGCTGACTGACTGCTCATCGATCACCTAACTCCCCAGCAAGCCTGTGCTGCGTGCTAAAACATTCGCAACATGTTGCGTTGGGATGGCGTGTGTTGCTGGGACGGCGTATGTTGCTGGCAGTGGCGTGGTTTTACCGCTGCGTATGCATGCTTGTTGTTGTTTTGTCTGCTTGTCTGATTTCTCCGTCTCCGTGGTATCCCGTTGTATTGCTTGCGTGGCGTGGTTTTACAGCTGCGTATGCGTTGTTGTTGTCATTTCATCTGCAAGTCTGGTTTCTCAATCTTCTTGTGTTTCTAGAAATGGCGTGGTTTTCCCGTTGTGTTGTGAACAATAGGGTGTGCCTTTATGGGTTGTGTGGGCTAAATTCTGTATAGATATTTAGTTCTCACAAAATGTATGTACAAATGCAAAAAGGTAAAGAAAACGTGCTAAAATACCTTTGGAGGAGGCATAATACATAGTTGTTATTCCTGTTTCATCAAGATTATAAATGTCGACAGGAGCAAACGAAAATTTACTACACAGAATGTGCACATTGTCAAAAAATGCCATAACAGCTGCTTTGGTAAAAGACATAGAACGCGCATGGCTGGTGTTTTCTGGTTTTCTCAAACTTAAGTCACTGTGTCCTTTCATGAAGCCTTGCATTCAATCAACTCTTGCTATTATATTATTTGTCCAGGATAAAAGGATTTTAGTTTCATTCATTTCAGCATAATCAAAAACGAACTTCCGTGCAGCGCTGTACGTGAATCCATGTTGGAGGTTTGAACATACTTTGAAGTATTCTGCTATTACATTTTCCATTTTTTTTTTTAAATATCTGCTTTGAGCTATATTTCGAAGAGAACAAAAATGTCTCATCGTAAGAGGATTGCCCGGAATCATCAAGTGGTTTAGCTCTTTCTTTATTTATCTTCGCTAGTCGGTCTGGTGACGTAGTGCGTTTGAAGCCATAGGTTCGCGCAGATTCACTTATATTGAATTTCTTTGAAAGAACATCCTTGATTGCAAGTTTACCTTTTTTCTCATCCAAATCACTTCGGTCTGTCTTTTTTTTTTATAGTTTCGAACCATGGTGCTAATAACAACCTATGTGGAAAATGTAGATACAAGTACCAAAATGCGCTTATCAGTTTATAAAATATTTCCCACGTTTTAATATGTCTACTCATGTGCTCATTTTCCAGATGGGGTATGGTAAATTTATCCCATCATGGTACATATGCCTGTGGTGAATTTACCCCATGGGGCACATATGCAGGCGAAACAACCCCACCTGTAGTGTGGCGGATGTGCCCCAGGTGCAGGCATGCTTCAAAACTCACTTTGTTTTTACACTCTCCAGCACTTTATCAAAACCTTTTTTGTATTTTTACTAAAAGCAATATAGTCGGTATCACACTTATGAAAATCTTTTACTGAACACCTTAATTGACAATGTTATTACAAAATATACGTACTTTAAAAACTTTCCACTGCAACACAAAAAACGGAATAAACGCGACTGTTTACAATCACTTGCAAACTTCAATTTCCAAAGTAAGTTAAACAAGAGGTGGTCAGATGAAGCAAACATTATCGATAATTCAAGTTCGATTGCTATACTGAGTTTAGAGATAACCGTGGGTGGCGAATGTGCCCCAGTGGCGAATGCTCCCCCTACTACCCTATTTTGTTTAATAGGGATATGAGATATGATAAGTATTTGATTGGTATTAATCCAAGTAGATGTTTTAGTTAACAAAATATTACTACTAGTTATCTACGTTTTCTAACTTGTCATTATTAAGTAATTTTGCGTTGAAGAGTCCTAGTCGAGAAAGTTGTATTCTCTTTGCAATATCTTCTATGTATTCCGTAAATTGAATTAGTTCGTACATAAACTGCTCTCTGTTACCACGTTTATCTTCAAAATCTTTAATCTTTTGAATATAGTTGTTAATTAACTGAATTATTTCATCTATTTCATGTAAACTGATTGAGTTTGTTGCTACTGATTCTAATTGATTTTGAATTTTCATTTGGTCATTATTATCTAGTGTTCCAAATAAGTATTTAAATGCGGATCCTACTAAGTTAATCAATCCTTGTTTCAGACTATTTCACCATGCAAATTTATTCCGTTAAGTTCCCTTAACATTTTATTGTGTAAAAGCTTAATTTGTGGGATATTAGTATAATTATCTGCTTTAGTACTGAAATAGTGGGTTAGGTTTTCTATATCAGTAAGGTTGATGCGGGGGCAATGACGTTCATATTCTGATGGAATTTGTATTGATTTATCAATGAATAAGAGGTATCCATGATCCGTATCGATGTTGTTGATTTGGATCTGTTGGGCTTGGCATGATTTTATGAAGGTAAGGATAAGTTTTATGATAAACCAGAATCCTGTGGGATGGGAATATAATTAATCTTTTTTTGTTTTTTGAATTGGGTCTTGTAATAATGTGTTTCTCTATTTCTGTCAGTAATTTTGTAATGATCTTCGTCAGTTTGTTCGACATTTTGTGTTAATTTAAATGGGTTTTCTAATATGCCTTTTTGTAATTGTCCTTTTCTATATCTGGTGTCGACTTCGTATTCCCTTCTGTTTTTATTTATCTATTTAGTTTTAGTCAGGAATAATGGGATGCCCAACTCCTCTCTCACTGGAAGTGAGAGAACAATTGCTAAACGTCAAAACCACCTAAACTTTGACAGTTGACTGGATTGGGGAGGTTTTGACGTTTAGCAATTGGAAACGAGCGATGGCCAGATTGAAATCTTACCAAAAAAATATATAAACGGAGGGATTTGTTGCATCGTTCAAGACCCCTTATCAAAAATGCAAAACAATGAAAATTAAATAAATTTGTGAAATTTAAAGGAATTTGATGAAATGTTTTGTAATTTGAAACATCATAGTATTATTTTCAATTAAAAATTATTAAAAACTTTTAATAATTGAGAGCTAACAACCTTAAATCCTATTATTGGGTATTAAAAGGACAAAAGTCAGTTGTTATAATATTCTTTAAAAGGATTTAAATAGTTTCTCCATATAATAAATAACCACTATTTAGTAATTTATATTCGTACTAAATGTTGGGTATTGGGTTAATAAATGCCCAAAAATTGTTATTTTGTTCGATCTGGCCATAATGGAAAATGTTATAAAAAACGCTTATTTTGAGGCGCTCTCACACTGGAATAAGTTGGGCATCCCATTATTCCTGGTTTTAGTTTCTTTGTTTTGTTGTGTATCTATGATTGGTTGTCCGGCGTAAAGAAATATGTGAGCAGGAGTTTGTCCGGTTGTGTCGTGTTTAGTTTTGTGATTGTACATAAATATAGAGTATTGTTTCCATTTTACTTTATTTATAGCCCTGACAGACGACAGCACTAAGTTGCATTAGCGGGCTTAATTTACATTTACTTGCGCATTTGACCCATGTTAATGCAAATCTGTAATGCTCAAGAATTTTGTGCATTTAGCTGAGTTTACCAAATTTTAATAGGTAACACTGCTCAAAATTGGCCGATTTTTGATATTTTTGACAGATGTCGCTTGCAGTCTGCCTACTCCTTTGCGTTTACTGCATCAGAGGTAAGCAGTTTTATATTGCTAATTAAATTATGTGCAAGTATATTATAGGTCTACAACTTAGCTTCCGCCGTTTTCCAATAGATGTCTCTAGGGTCAAGCACTGGTCGATTAAATCGTTTTTTATCGATCTTGAACATTTGTGTCAACACTAACCCAACAAAATGGTTGTAGGGATCTGTTTGCATCCCAAACTTATTCTCAACTGAAAATGTCACTTTTTGAGACGAATTCTCGACATTTGCGGGAAATTTTTCTTTTCTTTTTTAATTCCAAGAAAAGTGCGGCTGAGGCTCATCGAATGCTTTCGGATACGTACGGCGAGGCTGTCCTAAGTGAAAGAACATGTCGCGAATGGTTTCATCGTTTTAAGAGTGGTTTATGAATTATGAAGTCGAATTGGAAGCATTACTCGACCAAGATGCGTTTCAAACCCAAGAAGAATTGGCCGAATCGTTGCAAGTGACACAGCAAGCCCTATCAAAACGCCTCAAAGCCATGGGGATGATTCAGAAACAAGGAAACTGGGTTTTTTACGATGCCGAGCGGCGCTTCTTTGCATGTGAACAGCTGCTTCAAAGGTACAACCGAAAAGGATTTTTACATCGCATTGTAACTGGCGACCAAAAATGGGTCCACTACGATAATCTTAAGCGAAGAAAGTCATGGGGAAAGCCTGGACACCCCTCCACGTCGATGGCAAAACCGAACATTCACGGCGCCAAGGTCATGCTCTGCAGTTGGTGGGACCAGCTGAGGGTGATATATTATGAGCTACTAAAGCCAAGTGAAACCATCACAGGAGATCGATACCGAACGCAATTGATGCGTTTGAGCCGGGCACTAAAAGAAAAACGGCCACAGTACGAGGAAAGACACGATAAAGTCATTCTCCAGCATGACAATGCTCGGCCTCACGTCGCTGAGACGCTGAAATGGGAGATCTTAGCTTACCCGCCGTATTCTCCAGACGTTGCTCCATCTGACTACCACTTGTTCCGATCGATGGCACACGGCCTAGCTAACGAACACCTCAGTTCTTATGAAGAAGTCAAAAATTGGATTGATACTTGGATCGACTCGAAAGATGAGGCGTTCTTTCGTCACGGAATACGCATGCTGCCAGAAATATGGTCAAAAGTAGTAGCTATTTTGAATAACATTTTTGTAACTATTTTTATACAATAAAGCATTAAATTTACAAAACAAAAAACGGAGGAAGCAAAAACAAATTTTAATATTTTTAGATGGTGGAAAATAAACAACGCACAGTTTCCTATCCATTTTTCCAATATTCTTAACTTTTTCGCACACTTTTTTCGCATTACAATCAGTTATTGCTTTCTATTTCACTCTATTATCTTTGAACGTAGTTAATAATAAACGAATTTTTTCGTTAAATTTATATTGATTTTCCAAAAATACCAAAATTTCTATTAATAATTTCTTTTATTCATTTTTATTTCACTTTTGTTTTTAATAAATAAACAAATTTCACAATCACCTGTCTAAATGCACAAATCTGCCGCCTGTCACTATAAAATTTCAATGCGCATTAACGTTGCGTATTAATTTTAATTAGCTTCATTGTCGTCTGAGTTTTTAATAATACGGATTTTTTCGTTTATTGTTTTATGGAGCCTTTCTATGCTACGCCCGTTTTTGTTGTATTAAGTTTTAGTTCAATGTCTTTGCTTTCGAGCCATCGTTTGAGAGCTAAACTAGCGAATGCGCCGTCTCTATCAGCTTTTAGAATTCTGGGTTTTCCTAATTGATTAAATGTCTATTACGAATTTATCACAGCAGTGTTCGGGTTCGGGTGTGATTTTCATGGGCATGATTATGTTACGATTTCTGTTTTTGTTAAGTTACATACATATTTTGCATTCGTTAATTATATTTTGGATAATTCCCTGTTGGGAAAATAATATGTTTCGCCGAAAAGTTTTGTAGTTTTTTGGATTCCTGGGTGTAGAAGTTTTTCGTGAGCAGTTAGTACTAATTCTTTAAATTCTGCATAGGTAGATATATTTTTTAATAAAACAAGGCTTCGGACAATTTTAGTATATTTCGGATTAGTTTCTTTATATGCACCTTGAATTATTTCCAAATCTGCATCACTATTTATGTATAGGGCGCTGATTTTGGAACAAAAATGGTCAAGTAGATATTGTTTGGCTAATTCTATATTCATGTCTTTATAAGAAATGTGTATATGTTTTTTTAAAATAATTCTCATGTTGTATGTTCATGGGGCCTTTAGAAAATATGGATTGTCGCTTGTAACAATTTATGGGTTTCTCGGACAAACTTTTTTTTTTTGCTTTTTCGATAGTTTATATATTCAAAAATATCCTGTGAAATCGGCGAGGTCATATCTTCAATAGTTTTTGAATGGCAGCGTTCTAAATAGCGACCGCTCAGACGTGCAAACATATATAAGTGAAACTTTAAACGCGTTTTTCTCGAAACGACATTTTTCAAAATTGCTGACATTATAACTCAACGAGAAATTTACCGATCGACTTCAAATTAAAACTAGATATAGTTGAATACATTTGCTATACAATAGACTACGATCTTTTTGATTGGTTGAAAAGTGTCAATTTGGCATTAAAAAAACCACCATTTTTTTTCGTAAAAAAACGATTTTTTTTTCAAAATTACGCCATTTTCTTAATTTTTGATATTTTTCAAAGATCGTAGTTCATTGTATAGAAAAGATATTTAAGTTTAATAAACAATTTGGAATTTTTTGATTCAGCTACTCATTCGACCTTAATCATGCCAGCAGTTGAGGCACTTTTTTTTCGGCACTTCCGCAGACAGCACATAACTCCGTTATTTTTCAATATTTTTTTCATATAGCTAAAAATATACTTTATTACGTCCATAGAACGTCGAAACATTCAATCTAGTACTTTCTTTTAAAAAAATCGCCTAATTTTTCATGCGTCACATTGGTATAGCCCCTTAATAGGGCATCGGCGACATAGTTTTCTTTTCCTTTAATATATTTTATATCAAAGTCTTATTCTGAAAGCTTTATTTTCCATCTTATTAATTTAGAGTTGGGTTCTTTTAATTTGTGTAATCAACACAATGGTTGGTGATCGGATGCTATTTTAAAATGTCGTCCTTCTAAGAGTTCTACTGATGTAACTAACGGGGTGTCCATTTTATGAAAGAACAGCTCTCCGTCTGTAGTTAATACGAATTTTCTTTCAAAATTCGGTATTTTTAAAATTGGATCTTCAGAGATTAGCAGTTTTAATTTTTCGAATGCTTCTATGTAATCCTTTTGTTTGGTGTCTATTTTGGCTCTTTTTTTCAAACATCTAGTCATGGGTTTAGCTATGTCGGCAAAGTTGGGTATGAATTTTCTGTAATAATCTGTGAGTCCTAAGAAAGCTTTAATTTCTTTGGTTTTATTTGGCAGTGGGTATTGTACTATGGCTCTTATTTTGCCGGAGTTATGTTTAATTCCATCTTTAGTTATGACATGTCCTAAAATGGTTGTTTCCTGTTTTAAAAACTATCATTTGTCTAGATGTAGTTTCAAATTAGCTTGTTAAAGTTTTTCAAAAACGGCCTGTAAGGATTGTAAGTGTTCTTCTAATGAGGTGGAAAAGACTATAATATCATCTAAGTAAACCAAGCATTTTTTGTTTAGAAGCGGACGAAGTAGGTTGTTCATACATCGTTCAAACGTTGCGGAGGCATTTTTAAGCCTAAATGGCATTCGTGTGTATTCATAATGGCCATGCTTGGTTGAAAACGCGGGCTTTGGTATTGATTCTGAATCCATTTCTATTTGATGCAGAGTTCGCAAATACTCATCACTGAGGAGTAAAATTTTTATCTTCCTCCTCAGTACAACAGAATTGAGGAGCAATAAATTTTGATTTCCTCAATTGTGAGTTCAAAGGAAAGAGTGCTCTTCTAGAATATCTCTCTTTAATACTTATCTTATCTTTTCGCTCTAATATTTTCCGCATACGTACGTGCTCCTCAAAATAATACTCCTCACAAGAGCGCTAAGTTTCTTTTTCTCATCTCAGGTTTCAGCACTCAGTATTTTGTATCGCTGATAAAGTCAGTAATGCAGCAGAGAGTGCACTTGAGCAATTTCTTATTCTCTTAGAGAGTATGTATATTTATGTATAAATTTATGTTAAAGTTTAATTGTTGTTGGTAAATATTAACAGTTTTGGGTACATGCATGATTAACCGTTAATTTAAGTTGTATTGTGTGTAGGTAAATAATTTTAATCAGGAAGACGATGCAAAAATACTGTTCTCTAAGAGAATTTCGCTATACAATGACTGTTTTTTTTTGTCATGGGTCGGCATTTTCTCAATTGTCATTTTGGATTAAGATGCATTGCAGTTTTGTTAGCTTAAAATTTTATAAGTTAAAAATGGGAAGGTTTTCAAAAATTGACAAAACAAAGTACGTATCATACGACAGTGAAACAAATCAATCGATGTGCCTTTTATGCAAAAAACAATTTAAAGGTCAAGTTTTGCACAACATAAAAAGACATTACACTTTAGTTCACAAATATAATTTTGTACAAATTGAGTCATCGGAAACATTAAGAAAAGTAAAAATAAAATTGAATCAAAGTAATTTTTTTAAGTGCTGTGTGGGGCTGATTACTGTTAAAGCAATACCATTTAGGCTTTTTGATGATGAACAGTATTTTAAAAAAATAATAGAGCCTTATGAACACGAATTTAATATAACAGTAAACTCAAGGAATATAATTGAAAGACTTGGCACGTGTGCCGAACAAATGAAAATCAAACTATCTGATTTACTACGAAACAAAATGATTTGCATAAAGTTGGACATTGCTTCACGAATGGAAAAAAGTATATTGGGAATAAACGTTCAAGTTATGGATAATTTTCAAATAAAAATTTTTACTATTGGGATGGTGGAATTGAAAAAAAGACACACTGCACTGTTTCTAAAGGAAGAAATCTTAAAAAGTTTCCATAAATTTGGTATAAACGCGGCACAAATATATTCTTCTACTACCGATAATGGAGCGAACGTTGTGAAAACTTCAGAGTTACTTCAAGAAAGTGAAACCACGGATGATGATGAATATGAACAAATTCACACTAGATTGAATTCGGTATTGTCGGTGGTAAGATGTGCTGTACATACGCTCCAACTAGCTGCACATGATGTATATAAAACTGTTTCAACAGAATTAACAAAGTGTAGAGAGGCGGCACGTTTTCTTCGAAAAAAGATTCGTAATGAAAATTTTGGTGAAGGTATCCGAATGCCTACATTAGACAATTTAACTAGATGGAATTCTACGTTCGATATGTTAAATTCTCTGTTGAACTTGGAAGAATTTGTAAATATTCACGAAGTTAACTGTCAAATAAATTGGGATTTCGTACAAAATTTTGTTGCTGCGTTTAAGCCCATTGCTGAATGTACAAGAAGTTTGCAAACTGAAGATTATATAATGGGTGATTTCTACAGGGATTGGCTGCTTTGTGAAACGAAATTGGAAACTATGCCGAACAATATCTTCGCTAGTACTTTATTAGTTATTAGCAGTTGCGGAAGGAAAAGCTTCTTGAAAACAATGCATTCGTTTCCGCTTTATATATGGATCGAAGATTTAATTATATGGATTCACTGTTCTTCAATGAAATGCAAAGAAAACAGGCGGTAGTAAGTACATTTCAATCTATAATATCCTTACTTTATTATTTACTAAAAATTATGCATGACATTACTGATCGATAAAATATGATTATCATTTTTGTTGGTTTATATTCTCTAGTCACATATAATTTCTACAAGCACAATGTTAAGTTCTTTGGAGGAAATCAATATACAATGATGCAGTGGACAGCCAAGTTGAATTCGAACCTTCTCTGTCTTCAAATGATACTTTTCAATTACTTGAACAAAAGTTCCTTCTTGGACGCAGCAATCTCCTCAGTCAACAAGCAATGTTCAAACAATTCGTCAAAAACTTGAAGGACTAGCACACGAAACTCGGATGCCTTTCCAAACAAACATACTGGATTACTGGAAAGGTTTGCGAAGCCATGAGCCAGCTTTAGCCAAATTAGCCGAAGTAGTTCTATCTGTTCCATGTAATCAGACTTCAGTGGAACGTGCCTTTAGTGCTTTTTCGTTAATTTTAACTAAGCATCGTTCCAGGCTCAACGCACAAAATATCAATAATTTGCTTTTGATAAGGTTAAATGAAGAACTTTTTAAGAATATGAATTTTTCTTAAGGTATTTTTTCATCAAAAAATTATCAACTTTATTTATTGAATTATTTATTTATTTATTGAATATTTTCTATTGAAATATATACATGTTTTGTTTGTTTTAATAAATAAGTACTTACTTATGCACGTACATATGTATGTACAAATACGGAAAATAACTAAATAAAAATTTGAGTGCCTATTCTTTATTTGTAAATACATATGTATATGCTGTTGCTTTTTTTTCTTTAAATAAGAGACAATACTAATGACAAGTAAAAACAAGAAAGGAAGGGCTAAGTTCGGTGTCACCGAACATTTTATACTCTCGCATGATAAAGTGATAATCGAGATTTCATTATACGTCATTTACATATTTTTCAAATACCGTATTTTTGTAAAGTTTTATTCCGCTATCATCATTGGTTCCTAATGTATGCATATATTATACAGAGAAGGCATCAGATGGTATTCAAAATAGCGTTATAATGGAAGAAGGCGTGGTTGTGAACCGATTTCACCCATATTTCGTACATGTCATCAAAGTGTTAAGAAAATATTATGTACCGAATTTCATTAAAATCGGTCAAGTAGTTCCTGAGATATGGTTTTTGGCCCATAAGTGGGCGCCGCCACGCCCATTTTCAATTTAAAAAAAAATCCTGGGTGCAGCTTCCTTCTGCCATTTCTTTCGTAAAATTTAGTGTTTCTGACGTTTTTTATTAGTGGGTTAACGCACTTTTAGTGATTTTCAACATAACCTTTGTATGGGAGGTGGGCGTGGGTATTATCCGATTTCTTCCATTTTTGAACTGTATATGGGAATGCCTGACGAAAACGACTCTATAGAGTTTGGTTGACATAGCTATCGTAGTTTCCGAGATATGTTCAAAAACTTAGTAGGGGTTATGTAAACAAAACTATAATACACTCCTTAGCAACTTTGTTGCGAGAGTATAAAGATGAGTTTTATTTTTCGCATCACTTGAACACTCAGAGCGATAAAAATAAAGATGATGCGTTAGGCAAATAGTTATCTTTTAAAAATGCTCGCTCATGCTAATATATGAGTGAGCCAAATACGTGAGGAGTTTTTTGTGATGAGAATGTTAGTTAAGCTTGCGCTCCTGAGTATTTGAAATGATGTTCTCTTGCAGAATATTACTCATCAGAGCAAGAGCGTATTTTGATGGTTTTACGAACTCTGATTTGATGAAAGCCTTTTGCAGGATCTATTGTCTTGAAGTAGTTACATTGGCCAAGTTTGTCTAATATTTCATCCATGTTCGGAAGAGGGTATCTGTCGGATATAGTGATTTCGTGTAGTAGTCAACTACAATACGGAACTTTTTCTATCCGGAAGCGTCTGTCTTTTTGGGCACAACCTAGGTGGGGCTACTATATGGTGAGTTACTCTCTCGTATAATTCCTTGTTTTAACATGTTTTGAATTTGTTGTTCTACTTCTTTTTCGAAGATCTGTTGGTAGTTATACTTTAAATATTCGGGCGCGTTACGTGTAGTGTTAATCGTGTGTTTTTCTTGGTTGGTAAAAGTCAGTTTATCTCTTTCGTGGTATTGGATATTAGTTTATATTTTTCTTCTATATTTAAATGGTCTAGTAGAAATAAATTTTCTTGTAATGTAGAGTGTTCTAAAAATATGGGGTTTTTATGGGATAAAGAATATTCTTGAATATTATTTTGTCATATGATGTTACTTGTATTGATCAGTATAAGTTCTTTATTAAATAGGTTAACTGTTCCTTTTTGATAGTTTATTATGGCGTTACCTTTTGATAACAAATTGTGTCCTATCAACATATCGTAAAGGTCTGAGAAATGGTGAATTAAAAATTCTTGGGCAATAAAATAGTTGTTCGGTTGCAGGGTCGTAGTTTCATTTATTGTTAAAGGGCCATTACTAGTGTTAATTAAATGTTTAGTTTGTTGGATAGGTGTTTTAAAAATATTTTTGGTCAACATATTTATTGTGGAACCGGTGTCAATAAGGCACCTTAGAATGTTATTATTGTTTTTTATTACTATGTATTGGCTTGATCCGGCGCTGCTAGCCGAAAATTTTCTGCTTGCTCCATGTCATGTGGTTCGTTGTCATTTGGTCCTAATTTTCTTTCTTCCGTTTGGTTTGTGTTATCAAGTCCTTGTTCTGGAGTATCCTAGGATGGGTTAGGAATGTCGTAAGCTTGATAATAACGGGGGTAAACTTGAGGATAATATGAATAACAAGGATAATAGGGGTAAGCTTGGTTATATGGGTATTCAGACGGACATGGTTTTTCTTCCTGGTATCTCAATTCTTCTATACTCATTATTGACTGTCCGCTATCTGATGGTCAGTGTCTCTTAACGGTGTTATTGTCATATTTTTCCTTGGTTGGAAATTAGTCGGTACACCTACGTAATTGGGTCCAAAGCGATTCTGGCCAAATATACTATGCCTGTTAAATGGTGGGTTTGGTCTGGGTGGTTGCCACATTGGTGTACTAGGTTGTGAGTAAGTATAAGAAGGTGGATGTTGGGGAAAAGGCATGGGGGTATTTCTGGGTATTGGTGGCGGTGGATAAATAAATGGTCGGTAATATGGTTGATAAGTTGTGTTATATAATAGTTGGAAAGGAGTAATTGGTTTACATTGATTATTTATTTGGCTGTTATGTAAATTATTTTGAAGTTGTTTTGATTCAAGACTGGTTTTAAATTAACTTTATTTGGTGTTGGTGTTTCATAAAGGCTTTTTTCTTGTAAGATATTTATGAGTGATTTTAAGTTTGGGATATTACAATTAAAAATTCTAAGATAAATGTGAGTGGGTAATTTTTGAATTAAAGTTTCAATGCTTGTTTGGTTTAGTCTAGTGTACTAAATAGTTTCTGACATATCGTTTTCTAATTCTAATTTACTGGTTAGTATTTGTTTTCTTTTTTCGGCTTATTATAAAAATTGGCGGATGTTACCTTTGTATGGTGTATTCCTGAATTGCTCCAGTAGTTGATGGCTTTGTACCTGCGGCTTGTAGTTAAGGATGAGCTGTGTTCTCAGTTCGTTACAGCTAGTAGGGTTGGTTACTCCAAGGGTGCGGATGACGTCGCCACTGATGTTCCATTCTATATGTGCAAAATGATGAGTTCTTGTCGTTCGTCCGTTGTTTGATATAAAGCCAAGATGAAATCGATACGGCTTATGAACGTGTATAACGTGCTCGGATCACCTTGAAAACTCTACTTCGGACATTTGCCTTTCGACTTTAATCATATTCGAGTCATAGAGAAATCGGCACTGGTGCTGCTACTGCCACTGTGTATTTATGGTTTACGATTGATTAGTTTGGGTATTTGCTTATTTCGGTGTTGTGTCTTCGTTGGGTTGGGTCGTTGTTCTGGCGTTTTGATTGTGTCTTTGTTTGGGTGCACTCTTGGGTTGAAGATAAAATGGTGTTTTCTTTTAGGCTGTCGTTTTAATTGTGTCTTTGTTGGTTTTATTTACTTATTATTTATTTATTTAAATGTTTTTTCACTTAGTTTATAATTTTGCCTTAGCTTAGTTAGATTTGTTTCACTTAATTATTTATTTGAATGTTTTTGTTTGCACACTTACCTTTTTTACTTATGTTAGAGCAACGTTCATGGATTTATCACTCTGGCGAATTCTAAGGCGTCTTCTTAAGCTTCTGTTTAAGTTTTAGCACAATCACTTTCACAGCCACAGTTCACTGTCGAATTTTGTTCATTAGACTTGAACCAATTACCGCGAGAATTTACTGAACACCCGTCCGTTTATTTCATATCAGCTTAAGACTAAATTGTACAGAAAAGTTTAAGAGGGAAACTGGCAAGCTTTGATTTGACAGCGATCATGGGCGCGTTTCATATTTCAGCGTGCACCTATAAAGGAATTTGTTTACTAAGCAAAGATTGTTTAGTCAGAGGGCTTTGCAGTTTACAGTGGTATGATATGCTTATTATGCTACTATATATACATTAGGGTGATTCAAAAAAAAATTTTTTTTTTTTTTTTCAATTGGTACTCGCAAAAATAGGTTCCTAGACACCTCTAAGAAAGCCTCTCCAAATATGAGTTTTTAATTGTAACGGGAAGGTCCTCCGCCTAACGGTTTTCTATTTTTTCTTATTATCAGATAGAAAAATTTATATCTCGCTTCCAACTACTTGAAAAAATATTTTGTTAATTAGGTTTTGTAGGAAATTGAATGCTCTAAAATATGGTCTCTTATGATTTTTCGTAAACCAACCGTTTAAAAGATATTAACGGTTGAAATTTGACTATTTTGGAAAAATTCTTTTTTCTTATTAATTTTATAACTCAATGAAAAAAAATTATTATGAATGATGAAACACATAGTTTTGTAGGAAATTTACTGCTCTATAAAAAAATGGTCTACTATGATTTTTCGATTAAGCTAAGCGTTTTCGAGATATTCATTGTCAAACATCAATGCATATTAGGGTGGATCAAATAAAATTTTTTTTTTTTTTCGTTTGGTACTCTGAAAAATAGGCTCCTAGACACCTCTAAGAAAACCTCTCCAAAAATCAATTCATAATAATTTTCTTTCATTGAGATATAAAATTCATAAGAAATAAAAAATGTTCCCAAAAATAATCAAACTTTAACTGTTAATATCTTTTAAACGGTTGGGTTTACGAAAAAATCATAAGAGACCATATTTTAGAGCATTCAATTTCCCACAAAACCTAATTAACAAAATATTTTTTCAAGTAGTTGGAAGCGAGATATAAATTTTTCTATCTGATAATAAGAAAAAATAGAAAACCGTTAGGCGGAGGACCTTCCCGTTACAATTAAAAACTCATATTTGGAGAGGCTTTCTTAGAGGTGTCTAGGAACCTATTTTTGCGAGTACCAATTGAAAAAAAAAAAAATTTTTTTTGAATCACCCTAATATACATATATATTTTTTTTTGATCTGGAGGACTTCCTCTATCTGTACATACACAGTTTTCGCTGAAAACTACTTGAAAACTTACATTCCACTCATAATCGGTGCCCGCTCTAGTTTAATCGATGTTTTTGGAAGACATATTTTGCCGGCCCTAAATTGTCACTTTATATGTTTACATTCCATAACCAACTTCAGCTGTTACTTGATATTGTCATATTAGGGGGATTCTCTTGCTCTTGCAAACCCTTTGCACGGTGAACGAATTGCAGAATTTTCCTCTTGGTGCAACAGCACAATAACTAACACACGCAGAAAATTATTTGCAATGGCTGCAAAATATGTCAGACCAAAACCCATGTTTATTTTCGTGCCGTCATATATCACTAGATTCTGCAATGGGTGCTCTCTTAGCCTTGCATATTTTGGTATAGGATTTTTGCATTTTGTGTCATCGTGCAATCTTGCAAGAGCAAGAGAATCACCCTATTGATAGTTGTCAGTGAAAACTCATCGAAAACACACATTGTCGGTCCGAACAACTTAGATTCCACAACCCACAAATGTGTTTTCAAAATGTTTTTAATGTCGGTCCGAACATAGTATAACATGTATAAAAATTTTCAAGTTTGATGAAGATCTCTAAATAGATATTATATAATACAAAATTAGTGTGATTATTTTGATTTATTTTGCATGTTTGTAAAATTTTACTGGGATGTTTCTTGTTATGTAAGTTGTTTTTTTTTAAACAAGTGTTATCATGATTAAAAGAGTTGCTTAAGTTTTGTATGCAAAAAATACAGTCCTGCGTGGTAAGCTTTCGTTTGCCGTATACAAAATAGTTAGCCGTTACAACAGAAAGTTAATTGGAATTTGCATTTGTGTAGATATAAGAATATAATTATAAAAATAATTTATTTAAATAAATAAGCGAGTTTAAAGTTAAAAAACTAGATTAGCTTACGAAAGCAGCACCTTTTATGTTTTCTATCGGTCAAATACAAACAAATACCGCAGTAGAAAACTCTCGACCGAGAAATTTAATACTATGATGATTAAATCATCTACTAATCAAAATATACCAAAAATAAATAATTTTTAATTTATATCAAATAATAATATTTATATTTTATTTTATATATAAATATGGGTGCTATATAACCCATGTTATCCACTTAGGCAAGAAGATACACTGTTATTAGTAAGAGCAGGTCTATGAATTTCTCACATATTTACCGGCGCCTGTTTTTAAAGAAGGGTTTATTATTACCTGAAGAAGATTGTCTTCAAATTGAAACAAGAAAAAAGGTTAACTTCGGTTGCACCGAAGCTAAATACACTTCACAGGTGCATTTCTGTTAGTAACTAGTATGTGTTCAGTTTATATGGAAGCTATATGCTATAGTTAACCGATCTGATCAATTTCTTCGGAGATTACATTGTTGCTTTAGAAAATAATATATACCAAATTTCGTGAATATATCTTGCCAAATGTGAAAGTTGCCCATACAAAAACTTGATTCCGATCATTCAGTTTGTAGTGCAGCTATATGCTATAGTTAACCGATCTGAATAATTTCTTCGGAGATTACATTGTTGCCTTAGAAAATAACATATACCAAATTTCGTTAATATATATTGTCAAATGTGAAAGTTGTCCATACAAGAACTTGATTCCGATTGTTCAGTTTGTCTGGCAGCTATGTATATGCTACAGTTAACCGATCTGAACAATTTCTTCGGAGATTACATTGTTGTCTTAAAAAATAATCTATGCCAAATTTGGTGAAGATACATTCTCAAATGTGAAAGTTTTCCATACAAGAACTTGATTCCGATCGTTCAGTTTGTATGGCAGCTATATGCTATAGTTAACCGATCTGAACAATTTCTTGGGAGATTACATTGTCGCCTTGGAAAATAACATATACCAAATTTCGTAAATATATCTTGCCAAATGTGAAAGTTTTCCATACAAGCATTTGATTCCGATCGTTCAGTTTGTATGGCAGCTATATGTTATAGTGGTTCGATATCGGCCGTTCCGACAAATGAGCAGCTTCTTGAAGAGAAAATGACGTTTGAAAACGATATCTTAAAAACTGAGGGACTAGTTCGTATATATACAGACAGACAGACAGACATAGCTAAATCGACTCAGCTCGACATACTGATCATTTATATATACACTTTATAGGGTCTCCGACGATTCCTTCTGGGTGTTACAAACTTCGTGACAAACTTAATATACCCTGTTTAGGGTATAAAAAGACACTGGGGTGAGTGAAAGAATCTGCTGAACATTCAAATTGTGTTTTATGGAAAGCAGGGGCGGTTGTAGTGCGACCGTGCATGCGTCTAACTATCTCTTTGTATGCCCAGCGAACCACACTCATTTCTCCAAAAGGATGCGGGCACAGCAAGTTTTCTGGACAGGATAGCTCCGCATCCTTCTGATCTGCGCTTTGATTACTCGGACCTGAAGGAATAAAAACCACCCTGTGAGAGGATAAGCGTAATATCGTTAGTCTTGGCAAAATATTTTGATGTATTTAATCATATAACACTACTACAATACATATAATGCAGCTAAAATAAAAATAAAAAAATAATAATTAAAATCGCCATCAACTACGTAGCACCCATATGGTCACTTCGCTTAGAGAAAGGGTACAATTCGCACACAATCTGTGTGATAAATCACCGATAGAAATCCTAAAATGGATAAGAATTCCTCCCAATACCACACAACTTCTGGGATGCCTGTAAAAAAAGCATATTGCGCAAGCCAGAAACTTACTTGACTAATTTGATCCACCTGTTGTGTTTATTTATGAATAAGTGTAAAAAAAGAGTCGTTTAATATCTGCAATATATTACCCTTATCCTTACGAGTATGAGTATGGTGTAGTCGTCTTGTAATTTATGGTATTTAAGGAAACATGTTATATGTTTTAACTAGCTCTTGTTACAAAACATTGAATTAATAAAAATAATAGATTTTTATTAACATAGCGAAAGATATATAATGTTCATGTATGATGACATGTGATATTTAGCCGAAAATAAGAGCTTGTCGCATGTTAAATGTAAAGGTTTTAGTTTTTAGCCTATATTATTGTAATTTTTTGGTTCTTTTTCCTTTGATAACAGTTGGTCGACTTTTTATGTATCCTTTACGGCGTTTAGGATTCTGAAAATATTCAAGGTATTAAAAAATTAATAGCAATTTTCAAAACATAATAACACCTTTTTAGTGATATAATTGGTTGGTGTTAGTATTCTTTCACTGAGCTTTAATGAAGGTCGATTGAATTCATTTGGTTTTTTTACGCGGTAGATGCGTACTAACCAATGTTCAGTAGTATAAGCTTCCTCAAGATAAGTAAGTTCAAAATCTTTGTTTCCTATAATTGCGTTCCTTGTTCGATCGTATCCTGCAGGACCCCTGAAAAATAGAACCGAAAGCGATAATTATTATTCTGATGGGTACCGTCATTCCAAAAATGTAAGATTATTACAAAAATTTAAATTACTCTGAACATATGTACGAATATTAAGATCTCATAAGTAAATAACCGCTAAGTACGGGTGTAATCAAACATTTTACTCGCAATTTGTGAAGATCTAAGGTGAGGAAATAATTTTCGTTTTATTAAAATATCACATCATTGACCAGCATATTCAGTTTAACTCTTTGAGCAGCGCCGGTTTAAAATTTGTACCACTAACTTACTTTCAGGTGGTACATTTTTTGAACTAAAATATGTGCACGAAAACAGTTGTTCGAAAGTATAACATTATAAAACTTATGTTTATTATTCAAGTTCAGAAATATTTATACAAGTTATAGTTTATATATAGATTTATACGAATTCAAGATATGATATTCAGGATTTTTTTATAAGCGAATAATCGTAATTTAGACTTAACATCCTTCATAAGCGCTTGCACAGAATCCTTATTTAAGTCTTTAGTGACATTTCGCCACTTATTCCTAAATTGCCTCTCATTTTGCGCTGTATGTTGCGTCTTTAACAGTTTCGCTTTAATAATGATCCAATAGGTCTCAATAGGCCTGAGCTCTGGGTAATTCGGATGGTTCATCTCTTTGGGAACAACAACCACTCTATTGTCTTGGTATAACTTTAAAGCGGGTTTTCCGCAATGATATGTCGCAAGATCAGGCCAAAAGAGTACTGGATCCTTATGAAGCTTAATTAAAGCACTCATTAACATACATTTTTTGATTTATTGTTCCATAGCCTATAAAAGGTGCACTTTTAAAGCCACAGTTTCAAATGGCCTGCCATACTAGAAATTTTTTTTTTTGGAATTTGTCAATTTTTTTTATTTTAAAATTTATGTTAGCTGTGTAAAATTGTCGCCTTCGAATTTGTTTAAAGTCCGCTTTTACATAGGATTTATCATCCATTACAACGCAGTTAAAATTAGGCATGAACTTTTCATATAATTGTCGAGCACGTCGTTTTGTCACAACATATTGGTTATCATTGCTGCATTTACTTTGAAGGAACGTAATCCATTTCGTTTGCCTACTTTCTGTACATATTAAGGCGACATTTGCACTTTTTTGGCGACATATCGTTTTGAAAGTCCAATATTTCGTTTCGAATAGGTCAACACTTCTTTTGCTGTAAGTGGAGATTCAAATCCTTGTTTTCTACCACTACCGGCCTTTCTATTCAATGATAAGGAGTCACTGTATCTCTTGAGTAGGAAAAATACCGAAGATTTTGCAATTTTAAATTTTTTGGCGATGTCGCTGTGAGACATACCTGGATTTTCCAGCTTTTTGCGCAAAACCGATTCGCGATTCATTGCTGACAAATTTTACACTAACCATGTTTTTGTAAAGAATATAAAGCAATTATGTAGATAATGTAGTAAACTTTGCGCGTAAATTTGAATTTTGATTTTACCGTTAGAAATGTTTAAGTTGTGCGGATTTCTATGTGACCAGTTTTTTCGTGCACATACTTTTTTCATTTATTCTAAGTAAATCACAGGTTTAAATGTGCACCAAATAATATAACGGATTAATGGCACCATTATGTCATATTTTCAGGTGCAGTTTTTCTGTTTCTACTCGTTTTGTCGTTAATTTCACGTCATTAACCTCAAAGTTGTGCATGTAAGTGGAATATGGTGTGAAAAACTGCGGAAAATCTTGTCGCTCAATTTTCTGAAATTTCTTTGTCGTTCAAAGAGTTAAAAGAAATCGCTATATTTGGGGATAACAGTTTTTACAAGAATTTCTATGAAGCTCTTAAATACCTTCTTCGCACTCCTTTATGGTTTAGGATTCTTGTAATACCATACCATTAGAAGTTTTCGGCGTAATTGTTATATGGAGCAGTGGGCGTGATTACCATCTCATTTCAACGATTTTCTCAGGGTATGAGGAGGATGTTGTTGAACAAACATCTGCGGCCATGCCCAACTTATCACTCAACATTTTCAATTGTTGCGCATATAGTACTTTTTGCATGTTATTTATCAAAAATATTAAAAATAAAACACATTCAGTTACAGACTGAATCACAAATTTCCTTTTTTAAATTGAAGTTTAGTCGCGCTTTTTCTTTAAAAACAATAAAATCGGCTGCTTTTGTATATGCAGTTTGTTTTACTCATTTAACGTAATAAAGTAAAGACCATAATTATAATTAGATAATATATTATAGTTGACCTGTGCTTACTAAAAACAAAAAAAAAAAATATTTTTTTAATCCCGAACGAACGAAAAAGTCTGACAAATTTTTTATGAAATTATAGTGTAAGTAGAGTATATAAACTTCGAGGCCCACGCACACGTAAATTAAACCCATTGGAGGGCTGGACCATGCTCACCTTTGAAACATTTTTAAACCAAACATGCTCCCTTTATGCCCTGTACTAAATTACAATTTTTTATCTTAATTCGTGGCTTACTTATAGCCATTTATATGTAGTTATAAGAAGATTGTAATAGAACAATAGGGAGATTCTTTTGCTCTTGCAAAATTGCAGATTGCAAAAATCCTATACTGTAATATACAAGGGCACGAGAGCACCCATTGCAGAACTAGTGATATATGAACGGCTGATTCGGTCAATTTATTGTAAAAGACTATTGTAAATTGGCGCACCTTCTGCATTCATTCTTAACAAAAAAACTGTTACAAATCTTTATAATTTAAATAGAAATTACAAAATCTATTTAAAATTTACCTTCCTCAACAATTTAACGTCAAAATATGTATTTAAGTAAAATGAAAGCTAAAACAGGGTTGCAATTATATTTTTGCGTGACATTGCCCGCAAATATACATGGCTTTTGTTCTGACATATTTCACAGCCATTGCAAATAATTTTCTGCGTGTCTGTTGTTGTGCCAGTGCACCAAGAGGAAATATATGCAATTCTTGCACCGTGCAAGGGTTTTGCAAGAGCAAGAGAACACCCCTAATTTTTTTTTTACTCTGTTGCAAAATTATGAGACTGATCTAATTAGAGCACATAAGTCTGTAGGTATGTATTTTGAAGAAGTATTCTTTTATGCAACTAATATATTGGCAAATTCAATACTCCGGAAACAATTTTAATATCATAACTAGGTTTGGTTTCCCAAGATTTCGGTAATAAAATGGCTAACTTAATTGCTTCAACACATTTATTTCATATTTATTTGCTTTAAATTATAACTAAAAATATTTTACAATCGAAAAAATAAAATAAAATAAAGATTGTATCCCAAATACAGAGACCATAAACATTGATGGTCAATGAGGAATCAAACAATTTTTCCTTTCTCTTTGGAAACTGCGCTGGATGGATGGAACAGGGTTATTATTTTGAAATCGCGGCTGAAAGCCGAAAACGCAAAAAGGAGGAAAATATTCTCGCTTTGTAAATATATATTTACATATATCTGCATATTTATACGAACAAAACTAAAAACTTCAGTGTTATTACAGATTAATGAGATCATCAAATACCTATCAGAGGAATACAAAAGAAGTAACAATATAACTTAAAGTCTACCATATATGTACATATGAGCACACATCGAAATAAAATCATAATGCTTTTTATTCATTTGCATTTAAAGACAATTGCTTACTTAGTAATTGGTTTCTTATTTACTATTGTTTACATTTTGTTGGTGGTCTGAACTGAATGGAAAAAGTATATCGGATATTTAAATAGGATAAGATGTTTATTAAGAGTTTTATTGATGAGGCTGTAAGATACAGTTACAAATGCGTGAGCTGTAGCACGTGAAAATTTTAATTAGCTCTGCTCTCATACCGCTTCCAATTTTTTGCTACCGCTACGACAGAGTAGAGCACAGCACTTCATTTTTGGCTATTACTACAGCTATAGTTTTTTACCTAACAAAATCGCGAGCAGAGCATAGCACATACTTTTAAATTGTTCTCCTATGGCTCCCGTCAAAGTGAGAGCGATAGCTATAGCATAGCAATAGTTCAAGAAATTTTGCTGCTACGGAGTAGTAAATGAAAACCTGTTTTAAACGTAGTATTTGGTATGTATTTTCTTTTACGTGCGTACGATAAGAAACTATATATTGCGTGTTTATGACTTTGTAACTGCTTTTCGTAGTTATTATATTTGTGATTGTTTCTTCGATAGGTTTATTATTTATATTTTTTATTAAAAAATTTCTTTACCATTGGCTTGCTGTTTATTATTTGCTTTCTCTGTATTATTGTCAATGGTTTGTAATTTCTTTATTATGATATGGCCCTGCGAAATTAAAGGGATGTTATGAGAAAATGAACGTTTCGAATTGTATTGTGGTAATTTCCAGATACTTTTTTGAAGTGGAATGTTAAAATTTTACAACAGATTTCCACCAACTGCTCTTATGAGAAGCGCTTATGTAAGTCCGATAATATAATTTGCTTTTTGTAAGTCTACGTACGTCACAGTATCGGATTGGACATAAGTTGTTCACTTAACCTTAATTTTGAGTTGTCCTATAAATTTGAAAATTACTAAAATTAAATTCAAATAATAATGAATAATTTTAGTATGCAAAAATTGTCGTGGCACTGTATGTAATATTTAAGTGCCTATGCACTAATCTGGCAAGTAGCAACCCGCCACCGCTCAAGGATTTGTTCAGGAATTTGTTTTAGTTTTCATTATCGGCGAAAGCCATCCTGCGGAGTCGAAAAGTAACATGTATTTGAGATTTTAATACTGCTAGACAGAATTTTGACTTTGTTTTTTCTACCAATATGCGGAGTTTTGGAAAATTGTGGCTCTAGTGGTAGTAGTACGACGTGAGAGCCAGAAATTGATCGGGTAGTTGTGGCTTTAGAGAAGTCCTCACAATACTGATCTTTAGTTTTGTTTGCTATTGGGGGGATATTTCCTTAAACTTTGAAATATAAATTTTTAATTATTGTATTTGTTTTCATTATCCTCAGCTTGAGTTGGTATGGTCGTAACTGGTTTTGTCAATTTTTAGAAGATTTCGGCTTTCGGGATTTGCTTTTGCAATTAAAATTCTGTTTGTATAAGCGCTTTTTTGGGATAAGATGGGATATGTGCTGTAATGAAGGATTGAATCATTGTATAAACCTACAAGTAACCAATCCTTCATTTTTCACTGACACATACGCAAAAGTCTACTACAAATTAGGCACTTGGTTCGGGTTGCCCCCAAATATTCTGCTACTAATTAGTCACTTGGTACGGGTTGCCCCCAAATATTCTACTACTAAAACGTTAAAATTCCTCAAATCTGCTATAGTGTGTTGCCGTGTTAGGTTTTAAAATTTATAACTTTAACAATATTTTTATAAAATATTCAGGTATTTTTCGGTTATTTAAATATTAAATTTAATCAGTTTTTTCCAAAATATTAATTATTGTATCAATGTATTATTAAATGTTTCCAATTTTATTAAAAATATTTATATAATATTTGTGTAAAAACTATGTATCCGACTTTTTATATTTATTTTAGTTTTTGTTTAAATAATTACAAGTTGATTGTTTTGACTTGTATTGTTAATGTATACATACATACAATGGAATTGTACCTGATTTTTTTATATTTATTTTGGTTTTTGTTCAAATAATTTCCAGTTGATTGTTTTGACATATATTGTCAATGTTATATTTTTAATGTAATTAATATTCATGAATTGTACCTGACCTTATATATTTATTTTTGTCTAGTCATACTTTTTAAAATAAGTAGATTGATTTAAAACTGTATATATAAAAAGGGTGAAAGTAGGCCTCCTGGTGAACCGAACATCCAAAAAAGATCGGTAGCTCGCCTACATTGCAACCTCAGAGGTGGTGAGGAAGAGCAATAAATATCCAATAAACTTTTGTTTCAAAAATATTCTTGAAAGTTTTCATTAATGTTTTCCGTTACAAATACTTTTTCACAAAAAAGTTGATATACTACATTTCTTTTAATTACATCCCTGTGCCTAAAAAAGGCAGATTTCGATCAGGTGATCTCAGTTGTGAAAAATTCTTGGAAAACAGCTGATTCTTTTGTTACTTGTAGGTTTAAACAATGGATTGAATGGTGTCTTTTGTGACAATATAAGCAATTCAATTAGCTTTTGCAATTTTTATATGTTTGCCCATGTGACAGGCAATTTGAGCAAAGTCTTTTTGACCTGACAAAATTATTGCGTTCGTTAACTTTTAAGTTTTTAAACTTCTCGCAAGATACATATAAGTTTATGGCCTCTTTTTCATACTTCGCATGACGTTTTCTTTTTATGTTCGGATGTAAACGATGGTGTTTTATTAAAGCTTGTGTTTGATTAGTTTTTGCTTCTAACTTGGAGTCTATTGAATAGTCGAATTTGTCCGTGTTTATTGTTTTTAGTTCAGACTATTTTTTCCTCTACCCTTCCGCAATTTCATATCGGGTAGTTAGAAAATCATTAATTTGGTCCCACGTGGGGTATTTTTTTTCTGATGAGAGCGATTGCTTTCAAAGGAATAACGATTTTTCTGGTAATGTGACGGTGCAAATGTTTGCCAGAATAGGGTCCCAGCTGTCTGTGGGAATATTTTGTGTCGACAGAATCGACAAACAATTAAAAGCAGTGGATTATAGTCTTACAAATTCTTTACTTATTTCTTTTTTAATTTTTGGCATGTTTATTAGTGTCGTTACTTGTTTATCGACAAGTATTCTTTCGTTTTAATATTTTGCTTTTAAAGCTTCCCACCCAAATTGAAATTATCGTCATTGTGTGGTGTGATAGTATTATATTATGAGTAGAGTCTAAGGCTCATTTAGCAATCCCGGCCCCCCTAGGCAAATGATTAGCCTAGGAGTCGCTGCAACTGTTGCAGCGTTGTCACAACGCTGCTAAGACCGGTGGATCGGCGTAGTTGGGGTCTAGGCTGTCGACGCCGAATCGATGTTTCAATCTGCTGATGTACTACACGAGTTACGAGTTGATGTCTTGTTGCGCGGCTGCGAGGATAGGTGTCCGATTGACGTCGCGCATCGAGGTGCGATGTAGCAGCAGCCTGTGATGCGGCCTGTTGCAGATTTGGCACAGACTCCTGTAATCACACTCTTAAATCCTATGCGTATGTGATAGACAGTTCTGGCAGTGCCCGTGTGCCTGTGCAATTTGCTGTCGTTGTAATGGTCGAGTCCCTCTAAAGATCCAACAATGGTGCAGACGATGTGGGCGTCGACATAGGGGGCATCTTATACGATGGCCTGCCGAGGTCAGTGATGATCGGTTGTCACACCGAGGTGCGGGGGCAGATCCCGTTGCAAGGTGCTGTTGCCGATGCTGTTGCAACTGCAGCCGAACGAACGGTTGGCGTTGCTATCACTAGCGTAGCTACGTCCATGGTAATCTGTACAAAGGAGATGGTTAATTATACTTTTTGTGAAGATCCAATATGTATTCGTATTTCCATCGACGGCTGAAATTATGATGGAGATTTTTAATTCTTCCCCTCGATTTAATATTGATAGCGACTCCACGCTTGGCTCAGGAATGGACAGAATGGGTGCTCCTTTTAGGAAATCCCCAGAAGTTAAGGCGGTGAAATCTTGCGAGAGTACTGTGAGTAGCCTTGAATTGAGAACGGCTTCAATTCGATTTAATAAAGTGGTTTGTAATTTCCAGTTACCCGTTTGAAGTGGGATTTGTAGCTTTTTACAGCTGATTCCCATAAACCGGGCATATGCGGAGCGCTTGGGGGTATAAATTGCCAATTGATACCTTGAGGGGCGTACTTTTGTACGATGACAGGTGAAACTTGTTTTAGGAAATCCACAAACTGTTTTTCTGTGGCTCGATGAGCTCTAATAAATGTTTGCCATTGTGGCTCATGATTTTTGAGGGGAAGCCACGTCGAGCGACGAAACGAGCAAATGCCGCGAGAAAAGCCTCCGTCGTCAGATTACTACACAACTCAAGGTGTACTGCCTTTGCTTACAAACAATCTGAAACATACAAAGACAGGCACATAGCCTTTCAGAATTGTGGGAGCCCTTAGCATGAGCGCTTTTACATTAAAAGGCCCAGCAAAATCGACACCTGTTGTGGTAAAAGGCAGAGCGAAATTGCAGCGCTCAGGTGGAAGTGCTGCTATAATCAGCGTTCGCATCTTCTGCTTGTGTATATAGTACTCTTGGCGCACCATATGTTGCATGAGGCGATGTTCGGCATGTAGCATTAATATGTGGACATTAGGGTGTGCCATTTTGAGGCAACTTTTTTTTTCAACTGAAAAACAGGCTCAAAACTTTCGAAATGTGTAAAAAAAAAGTCACTCAAAAGATGAGCTCTTAACATTAATATTAAGAGGTGCCTCTTTCAAATTTTCTGTTTTCCATATAAATTACATGGAAAAAAAATCATTTTTTTTTGTGGTGGTTATTGTACAGAGGTTATTATATGTAAGCTCGATTCCGATTCTACTCGAAAATCGAGTTTTCTCGTAAAATAATCGATTTTTCGAATGTCAAGAATCGATTCTTAATCGACTTCGACTACTGAAGATCGATTCCGAAAAATCGATTTTTTTACGAGAAAACTCGATTTTCGAGTAGAATCGGAATCGAGTTTTTTATCAATCGGCTTCGATTCTCTCAGTAGTAATATATCGTGGCTGAAGTAGCGCGCTTGAGTATATGTGATTAGTGCGAACTTTGCCTTTTGTAACTCTAGGTGCGTTACTGCATTGCACGGGCAATTAGGTGTTCCCTTGACTTTGCTTTTGAGTTGCTCTATAAATTTGAATATTTAAGCAACTACTCTGAGAACTCAGAGAAACGATAAAATTGTTCAAGGATGTCGGCATCATCCAGTAATGTATGGAAGGTGGCGATTTATCGACCTTCTGGGGCGATTATGTTGTGCACATGCGATTGTGGCCAAGAATCAGGAGATTCTATTAACGACCGGGGGCCATTCCACCAAAGGGTGGCGGTGACAAGGGGCAGTCGGGAGAATTGTCAGCACTGGCTACGTGTCTCCAAGTGGCTGACCCCACTCGGTCAAGTATTTGAGACGTTCGATTTGAAATGTACGTCCTACATGAATGTGGCGGTTTTTCTAAACCGGCTAGTACATTTTCGGAATCGGACCACAGATATAATTTGCATTTTATCATGTTTAAATGCATTTACACCATGGCTACTAACTTGGTAAGTAGTAGTGCGCCACATTGCTCAAGTCGTGGTAGACTTAGCGGTTTGAAAGGAGCCACTTTTGCTTTTGCTACTAATAAGTGGCTTGTGGTCGTAGTGTCACTTGACCACTTGACGTGCGCACATAGATAGTAGCGGTGTATGCTTTCTCAGATGTGTCACAGAAGCCTTGTAGTTCGTGGAATTTGGATCTAAGAAATGTCATTCAGATTTTTAATAAACTGGGACCATTTTTCTAAGCGAAGAGGTTACACTTGTTCGTCCATCCAGCCATAATTCTTGCATTAAGATTTTCGCTTGTATCATAATTGGCGAAAGCCATCCTGCGGGGTTTTGCCACCGAGGATAAAATCTGTCTTTTTGATATGGCTGATAATGTGGATATGGACTCAGTCGTTTATGAGAACTGGTCCGATATCGCATTCCATTGGATGCCCAGAGTTTTTATTATACTTTTCTGCTCGAATATAAAGAAATTAGTGTCCAAAAAATATTTGTTTGGTATATTTTTGAGTATATTTGGGTCATTTGCCGTAATCTTTTTTAATGGAAACCCTGCTTTTATTACTTATGATTAAGATGCGTATGCGTGTGACTTCCTGACAGAATATCGTCTACATACGTTTGAGCTTTGAACACTTCTCTTGCCAGAGGAAATTCTGACTTTGTGGTTTCTGCCACTTCGTGGAGTGTTTGAATGGCTAGATACAGTGCACTGTTAGCATCAAAAGTAACTGATTTTAATTTGAAGTCGTGTAGTGGACTGGTGGGGGATCTTCTGAACATAATTCGTTGAAAATCTTGGTCGTCTTTATGTACGACTATTTGCCGATAAATTTTTTCAACTTCCTCATTGAATACGTATTTGATTATAAGCCAATTTAATATGAGGAGCATTAAATCTGATTTGAGTGTAGGCCCCATAAATAGGATATCATTTAGGAAATTTCCCGAGCTAGTGGTTTTTGAGGCGTTGAAGACAACTCTCTCTGTTACTATTGTTGTTGTTTGTCTGGCTTTTCTACTGCATGATGTGGCAAGTAAAAGGAGTAGTATTTGCCGTTGACGACTTTTTCAATTGGGTTTACTTCCTGCATGTGGTCTAAATGGAGGTATTCTTCTAGCACACCATCATATTCTGATTTGAGTTTTCATTTTTTAAGTAGGTTTCTTTCCATACTAAGAAAGTACTGTATTGAAGAGGTGCGAGAATGACCTAAGGCGAGGGTGTTAGGAAATTGTTGCTTAAGTGGTAGTCGTACGACGTACCGACCATTTTTTTCTAATTCCCAAAATTTACTCAATTGTGAAGAGATGTACTCGTTTGAGATTTGCTCAACTTGAATTGTCATTGTTGTGACTGGTACCGTAACTAGTCCACTTAGGATCCAACCGAAAATAGTCTTTTGTGCCAGAAGTGTGTTTGATATTTTCTCAATACCTTCTGTGGTATGAGACCGCTGCCTAATAGAAGCTTTAGGTGTGAACTATTTTGCCAATGCTATGCTATATGATAGCTAGGAAGCATAAATATTTGTTAATTGCGGTAATGCAATAGCTTCTGCTTGTATGCGCTTATCTGCTTTGGGGGAAATGAGGGTAATGGGGCAGATTTTATTTGAGTTTTGAACTACTTTTCCTCCCATTACCGTGATTTCAAAATTTACTAGTTTTGTTGGCAACTATAGCCTGTTTTGTGCCCTAGACGCTGTAAAAGATCGTTGTGATCCTTGGTCTATTAAGGCTCTGAGACGACTGCTGTGGCTAGTAGTACCCTACTATGATTATCGCTGTGTAGCGTTTGAATTTTTAATGCCTTTGAGCAGCATGATGCCTCTTCGGAATTTTGTTGACTTGGTACTTCGGGATTTGTTGTTGCAACTAAACCCGTGGCTCTTTTGATATTTGCGCTGTTTGGGGATAAACTGGAACAATTTGTTATATGTAACATTGAATAATGTCTTTTATGGCAGTATACGCAATTAAATTTGCTTTCGAAATTTTTAAGCGTATGCGCATGTGACAAACAGTTGATAAAAGTCTTTTCGTTTTTACGAAATTGTTTCGATCGCTAATATTAATTTTTTTTGAATTTCTCGCAAGATTTGAGCTTGTGCCCTCCTTTACACAGTTCGCATGACGTTTGTTTATATTGTTCGGATGTGAACGATTGATTCTTAAAAAAGCTTCTATTAAAATTATTGTTGCTACCAGCTTGCGGTCTATTTAAGCTTCTTTCTGCAATTTCGTATTGGGTAGTAAGAAATTCTGCCACGTTGGGCCCTTTCTGGTAATGCAGCTGTGCATATATTACCAGAATAGGGTCTCTATTGTCTGTGGGAACATTCTGTGTCGATAGAATCGACAAACAATTTAAAACAGTAGATTGAAATTTTATGCATTCGTCACTTATTTCTTTCTGAATTATTGGTAACATTTTGGTAAATTAATATCGGCAGTTGTTTTGTCGACCAATATTCTTTCGTTTTCGTTACGTGCTTTTAGAGCTTCCCCAGCAAAATTAAAATTTTCGTCATTAAGAGCGAACTGTTTGACTATTACGCCTGCTTGACCTTTGGTTTTGAATCTGAGGTGGTACAATTTCTGCGCTTGTGATAATTTAGGATCAATCCAATAAAAAAGGAGACCCCACAATCTGCGCCAACTACCGTGGGATTAGCCTCCTCAACATCGCATATAAGGTTCTATCGAGCGTATTGTGTGAAAGATTAAAGCCCACCGTCAACAAACTGATTGGACCTTATCAGTGTGGCTTCAGACCTGGAAAATCAACAACCGACCAGATATTCACCATGCGCCAAATCTTGGAAAAGACCCGTGAAAGAGGAGAATCGACACACACCTCCTCTTCGTCGATTTCAAAGCTGCTTTCGACAGCACGAAAAGGAGCTGCCTTTATGCCGCGATGTCTGAATTTGGTATCCCGCAAAACTAATACGGCTGTGTAAACTGACGTTGAACAACACGAAAAGCTCCGTCAGGATCGGGAAGGACCTCTCCGAGCCGTTCGATACCAAACGAGGTTTCAGACAAGTTATGACTCCCTATCGTGCGACTTCTTCAACCTGCTCCTGGAGAAAATAGTTCGAGCTGCAGAACTAAACAGAGAAGGTACCATCTTCTATAAGAGTGTACAGCTGTTGGCGTATGCCGACGATATTGATATCATCGGCCTCAACACCCGCGCCATTAGTTCTGCTTTCTCTAGGCTGGACAAGGAAGCACAGAAAATGGGTCTGGTAGTGAACGAGGGCAAAACGAAATATCTCCTGTCCTCAAACAAACAGTCGTCGCACTCGCGACTTGGCTCTCACGTCACTGTTGACAGTCATAACTTTGAAGTTGTAGATAATTTCGTCTACTTAGGAACCAGCATTAACACCACTAATAATGTCAGCCTGGAAATCCAACGCAGGATTGCTCTTGCCAACAGGTGCTACTTCGGACTGAGTAGGCAATTGAAAAGTAAAGTCCTCTCTCGACGAACAAAAGCAAAACTCTATAAGTCGCTCATAATTCCCGTCACTGCTATATGGTGCAGAGGCTTGGGCGATGACAGCAACCGATGAGTCGACGTTACGAGTTTTCGAGAGAGAAAAATTCTGCGAAAGATTTATGGTCCTTTGCGCATTGGCCACGGCGAATATCGCATCCGATGGAACGATGAGCTGTACGAGATATACGACGACATTGACATAGTTCAGCGAATTAAAAGACAGCGGCTACGCTGGCTGGAGTCATCATTGTCCGGATGGATGAAAACACTCCAGCTCTGAAAGTATTCGAAGCAGTACCCGCCGGAAGCAGAGGAAGAGGAAGACCTCCACTCCGTTGGAAGGACCAAGTGGAGAAGGACCTGGCTTCGCTTGGAATATCCAATTGGCGCCACGCAGCGAAAAGAAGAAACGACTGGCGCGCTGTTGTTAACTCGGCTATAATCGTGTAAGCGGTGTCTACGCCAATTAAGAAGAAGAAGATAATTTAGGATGGTTTATGTACACGGCTGTAAACATGTCCAGCAAGGACGGCCACTGTTCATAACCTCCATGAAATATGTATATCTGTGTCACATGCTGGCACTTTAAGGCAGAGTTCGCAAATACTCATCACTGAGGAGTAAAATTTTTATCTTCCTCCTCGGTACAACAGAATTGAGGAGCAATAAATTTTGATTTCCTCAATTGTGAGTTCAAAGGAAAGAGTGCTCTTCTAGAATATTTCTTTTTAATACTTATCTTATCTTTTCGCTCTAATATTTTCCGCATACGTACGTGCTCCTCAAAATAATACTCCTCACAAGAGCGCTAAGTTTCTTTTTCTCATCTCAGGTTTCAGCACTCAGTATTTTGTATCGCTAATAAAGTCAGTAATGCAGCAGAGAGTGCACTTGAGCAATTTCTTATTCTCTTAGAGAGTATGTATATTTATGTATAAATTTATGTTAAAGTTTAATTGTTGTTGGTGTAAATATTAACAGTTTTGGGTACATGCATGATTAACCGTTAATTTAAGTTGTATTGTGTGTAGGTAAATAATTTTAATCAGGAAGACAATGCAAAAATACTGTTCTCTAAGAGAATTTCGCTATACAATGACTGTTTTTTTTTGTCATGGGTCGGCATTTTCTCAATTGTCATTTTGGATTAAGATGCATTGCAGTTTTGTTAGCTTAAAATTTTATAAGTTAAAAATGGGCAGGTTTTCAAAAATTGACAAAACAAAGTACGTATCATACGACAGTGAAACAAATCAATCGATGTGCCTTTTATGCAAAAAACAATTTAAAGGTCTAGTTTTGCACAACATAAAAAGACATTACACTTTAGTTCACAAATATAATTTTGTACAAATTGAGTCATCGGAAACATTAAGAAAAGTAAAAATAAAATTGAATCAAAGTAATTTTTTTAAGTGCTGTGTAGGGCTGATTACTGTTAAAGCAATACCATTTAGGCTTTTTGATGATGAACAGTATTTTAAAAAAATAATAGAGCCTTATGAACACGAATTTAATATAACAGTAAACTCAAGGAATATAATTGAAAGACTTGGCACGTGTGCCGAACAAATGAAAATCAAACTATCTGATTTACTACGAAACAAAATGATTTGCATAAAGTTGGACATTGCTTCACGAATGGAAAAAAGTATATTGGGAATAAACGTTCAAGTTATTGATAATTTTCAAATAAAAATTTTTACTATTGGGATGGTGGAATTGAAAAAAGACACACTGCACTGTTTCTAAAGGAAGAAATCTTAAAAAGTTTCCATAAATTTGGTATAAACGCGGCACAAATATATTCTTCTACTACCGATAATGGAGCGAACGTTGTGAAAACTTCAGAGTTACTTCAAGAAAGTGAAACCACGGATGATGATGAATATGAACAAATTCACACTAGATTGAATTCGGTATTGTCGGTGGTAAGATGTGCTGTACATACGCTCCAACTAGCTGCACATGATGTATATAAAACTGTTTCAACAGAATTAACAAAGTGTAGAGAGGCGGCACGTTTTCTTCGAAAAAAGATTCGTAATGAAAATTTTGGTGAAGGTATCCGAATGCCTACATTAGACAATTTAACTAGATGGAATTCTACGTTCGATATGTTAAATTCTCTGTTGAACTTGGAAGAATTTGTAAATATTCACGAAGTTAACTGTCAAATAAATTGGGATTTCGTACAAAATTTTGTTGCTGCGTTTAAGCCCATTGCTGAATGTACAAGAAGTTTGCAAACTGAAGATTATATAATGGGTGATTTCTACAGGGATTGGCTGCTTTGCGAAACGAAATTGGAAACTATGCCGAACAATATCTTCGCTAGTACTTTATTAGGATCAATGCAGTTGCGGAAGGAAAAGCTTCTTGAAAACAATGCATTCGTTTCCGCTTTATATATGGATCGAAGATTTAATTATATGGATTCACTGTTCTTCAATGAAATGCGAAGAAAACAGGCGGTAGTAAGTACATTTCAATCTATAATATCCTTACTTTATTATTTACTAAAAATTATGAATGACATTACTGATCGATAAAATATGATTATCATTTTTTGTTGGTTTATATTCTCTAGTCACATATAATTTCTACAAGCACAATGTTAAGTTCTTTGGAGGGAAATCCAATATACAATGATGCAGTGGACAGCCAAGTTGAATTCGAACCTTCTCTGTCTTCAAATGATACTTTTCAATTACTTGAACAAAAAGTTCCTTCTTGGACGCAGCAATCTCCTCAGTCAACAAGCAATGTTCAAACAATTCGTCAAAAACTTGAAGGACTAGCACACGAAACTCGGATGCCTTTCCAAACAAACATACTGGATTACTGGAAAGGTTTGCGAAGCCATGAGCCAGCTTTAGCCAAATTAGCCGAAGTAGTTCTATCTGTTCCATGTAGTCAGACTTCAGTGGAACGTGCCTTTAGTGCTCTTTCGTTAATTTTAACTAAGCATCGTTCCAGGCTCAACGCACAAAATATCAATAATTTGCTTTTGATAAGGTTAAATGAAGAACTTTTTAATAATATGAATTTTTCTTAAGGTATTTTTTTCATAAAAAAATTATCAACTTTATTTATTGAATTATTTATTTATTTATTGAATATTTTCTATTGAAATATATACATGTTTTGTTTGTTTTAATAAATAAGTACTTACTTATGCACGTACATATGTATGTACAAATACGGAAAATAACTAAATAAAAATTTGAGTGCCTATTCTTTATTTGTAAATACATATGTATATGCTGTTGCTTTTTGTCTTTAAATAAGAGACAATACTAATGACAAGTAAAAACAAGAAAGGAAGGGCTAAGTTCGGGTGTCTCCGATCATTTTATACTCTCGCACGATAAAGTGATAATCGAGATTTCATTATCAGTCATTTACATATTTTTCAAATACCGTATTTGTCTAAAGCTTTATTCCGCTATCATCATTGGTTCCTAATGTATGTATATACATATTATACAGAGAAGGCATCAGATGGTATTCAAAATAGCGTTATAATGGAAGAAGGCGTGGTTGTGAACCGATTTCACCCATATTTCGTACATGTCATCAAAGTGTTAAGAAAATATTATGTACCGAATTTCATTAAAATCGGTTAAGTAGTTCCTGAGATATGGTTTTTGGTCCATAAGTGGGCGACGCCACGCCCATTTTCGATTTAAAAAAAAAGGCTGGGTGCAGCTTTTTTTTCCATTTCTTTCGTAAAATTTAGTGTTTCCGACGTTTTTTGTTAGTCCGTTAACGCACTTTTAGTGATTTTCAACATAACCTTTGTATGGGAGGTGGGCGCGGTTATTATCCGATTTCTTCCATTTTTGAACTGTATATGGGAATGCCTGAAGAAAACGACTCTATAGAGTTTGGTTGACATACATAGCTATCGTAGTTTCCGAGATATGTTCAAAAAACTTAGTAGGGGTTATGTAAACAAAACTATAATACTCTCCTTAGCAACTTTGTTGCGAGAGTGTAAAGATGAGTTTTATTTTTCGCATCACTTGAACACTCAGAGCGATAAAAATAAAGATGATGCGTTAGGCAAATAGTTATCTTTTAAAAATGCTCGCTCATGCTAATATATGAGTGAGCCAAATACGTGAGGAGTTTTTTGTGATGAGAATGTTAGTTAAGCTTGCGCTCCTGAGTATTTGAAATGATGTTCTCTTGCAGAATATTACTCATCAGAGCAAGAGCGTATTTTGATGGTTTTACGAACTCTGCTTTAAGGTGAATGCCTGAACTTGCCTCTTGGGCTTGTCTTTGTGGCCGCCCTACTCTCGGTTGTGGAGTAGGTACAATTGATTCTAGTCTAAGCAATTTTCGTATTTTACGTAAGCCGAGAAAATTAAATATTCTGGTAGATCTGAGTAGTCAAGATTTTCATTTTTGATTTCTAATGCCGATTCAGAATTGTCCGGAATCGGTGACGATGAAAACTCTTGTACTCAATTTGTCACTCTCTGTCTGCCACTGTCACTCTCAGAAATATATTTGGTGTATGAAATATCTGTCACCCTTTTTTGTTTTGTAACAGCTTGCTTTGAGCGTGTAGCTTCTGAAGGTTTCCATGGACTTTTTTCGTTTGAAATAATTTTTGGAACTTTTAGCGACTGAATTGTTTTGATTCTTTAGAATCTGAGCTCATTCGGGTTAAAAATTATTTTACTCTATTTTTCTGATCTTCGTATACACCATCACTGGTAAAGAGAACATGTGAAAGAGAGATCCCGTTATTTGGTTTTTGCTATTTTCTATTATTTTTGATGGAGAAGTGTGTTGTATTTTTGCGTCACCAGGTTAGCACATGCAAATTCTTTTCAGTTTATCTTCAACAGTTGAATGCGTATTGCAACCAAGTTTTTTATACTGCTAAAGTAAACTATAGCTTTAATATGCGTAAAGGAAAATCGCTATCTGTTGAGGAGAGATCCAAAATTGAAGCTTACAAGGAAGCAGGGCTGTCAATAAGTTCAATATCTAAAAAAAATGGGCAGAAGTCGTAAAGTTATATCAGCGTTCCTCAGCAATAAGTTGAATTATGGCAAAAATAACAAAGGAGGGAATAATAGAGTGATTACCGCTGCTGATAAGAGAGGAATTTTGAGAGAATCCTCGAACTCTCACTCCTCGACCGCAAAGATTAGGGCAAATGTTAATGTTAAAGCGAGCTTATCTACAATTCAAAGAGTGATACGTAGTGCTCCACATTTAAAAAGACTGAAATTAAAGAAAAAAAACCCCACTAAACGTTGCTAGAAAGGAAGTGCGCTTGAATTTTGCGAGGAAGCATATGACATGGAATTCTGATTGGCGCTACGTTGTCTTATCGGATTAAAAAAATTTTAATTTGGAAGGTCCGGACGGATACAACTACTACTTCCATGATCTTCGCAAAGAGAAACATCAGTTGGATCGCCTTCATAGTAGGGTGGGGAGTGTGATGGTGTGGGGCGCCATCTCCTATTACGGTACGTGCGAGTTACAGTTTTTAACTACAAATATGAATGCAAACACTTACAAAAACGTACTTGAAATAGCTTTTCCCCATTTCCAAAACGTGTTCGGAGATCTGCCGTGGACTTTCCAACACGACAATGCCCCGATCCACACTGCCCGGGTGGGTAAGTCATGGATTGAGGACCAAAATGTCCGTCTAATGCAGTGGCCGCCTTATTCACCCGACATCAATATAATAGAAAACGTATGGGGATGGCTGGCTCGTAAAGTTTACGAGACTGGGAAACAATATTCCAACATAGAGGAGCTAATTGAAGGCATCAAGGACGCTTGGTCCACCATTTCACTTAATTATATTGGAAAATTATATGAATCGCTTCCCAATCGAATCTATGAGGTAATTCTCAACAAGGGAGGATCGACACATTATTATTTTTTGTATAAAAATGTTTAAATTACTATATGTAACACTTTATAAAAAAATTCATGGTTAAAACACTTTTCAACAATAAAAAAAATTTGAATTGTTAATTTTTATGTTATTTTTCGAAAAAAAAAAACAAAAAAATATATTACAAAAATAAAAAAACAGTATTTTTTGTTTTATTTAACTCGGAATTGAATGGGCCATAAACAAAAATAACTTTTGTTAATTTTAAAAACATTAGCGCTTTATGTTTCGAACCTAAAGCACTTACACGAGGATATGTGCTAACCTGATGATGCGCAGTGTATATGAACTCGAAAACCGAAAACTCTTGTAGGTTATTAGCGGATCTTTTGTAATTGTCTTATGTGCTAATGAGAGCTCGTTTAGAGATCACTGCACTTTGTATATGTATGTATTACACTTTTATATGCAATCCTGCTTGTCTTTGTCGGTCAAAGAACAAGGAGTATTGCGGGATGTAGTCCAAAATCGACTTTAAAGCGATATTTTTGTATCGTATGTGTGGTGAATTTTTATATTACCCGTGTAAATAACATAGACTGATCGTGTGCCGTATGTACATACGTATGAATATATATATGAATATGCTTATTCGCAATATTTCTAAGGTGAGAGAAAATTTACCAAAGAAATCGCAGGTATTTTACCGTCTGCACTCATGTTTACAGCTTTTATATACGTTTGTAAAATATATATACGTATGTAAGTGTGTATATATATTTATATATATATATATATATATATATATATATATATATGCAAATTGCAATAGAGTATGTGTATGTTTGTATTTTGTTCTTTTTCATTCATTTTTCACGTTATAGTGTAGCTTTTGTTATAGTCTGCCTTAGCTTGCGTATGTTTAAGCAATCCTGCGGTCGAATCGTCACATCCGTGAACGTATCACTCGTCACGTAAAAGCCCGTATTTCGTATTATGAAATACGTGATCGTAACGCTTCTATCGTAATCTGGAATGATGATATACGTGAACGAGTATACTATGTAAACGTATCCGTTCGTTCGAATCGTCATTCGAACACAAATTACCAATCATAATAGACAAATTTATGGAAATGTGAGCAAATTTTTTTTAAATTTTATGTTTTTTATAATTTTTAGTAATAAAGAGCATAAATAAGAAACCAATGAATGGAATATCTCCTTAAAAAAAAAATATTTATATGAACAAAATTTTTGTATTTTAGTTGACATTAAAAATAAAATTATTTACGTAACGGACATATACATTTTTGATTAAATTTATTAAAGAATACTTAATTTGGTTTCTTATCATTTGGTCGATTGCGGTGAGGCGGTTCGCTACCCATGCCCATTTTTGGGGTGTGTTAAGAATCGTTTTTTTAAGGGTCGTAACTTATTGTATATTTTATACAGATGTTATGTAATGCCTCACAAACGTTAGCAAATCTACCACTTTTGTGGAGCGATACCTTCCTCCCTTGCTATATCCTAAAATTCTCCATCGCCTTTTTAAAATTCCAATGCTTTTTTCAACGATTCATCTACAAAGAAAATTTTGTTATTGAGGATTCATAATTTGTTTTTTTTTTTATACCTACGCTATTGTTACGATCTCTTAGCTATCTCCACACTATTTTTTTATCCCCATCACTTTCACTAAAGGTCAAATAATAAAATAAAGTGGGACCCATTTTGATATTTAATTAGCTTTTGTTAGTTTATAGAAAAATTCGCAACAGTTTTGACAGTTCCACACCTATTGTGACCTAAAAATACGATGCAAAGCAATGTGGAATTTAAAAACTATTGTGAATTGAAAATTCATTACGATCCGTTTACTATCGTCTGTCATAATGCCAATCACCGCATACGATTTACCTATCACGTAATTTTCTTTCGTATGTTTGCCGATCCGTGCACGGATGTAACGATTGGACCCCTGCTTACTGCTTTAAGAAGCAGAAGGGGTATTGCGGGAGAATAGTGCAAGTATAGTAGGTACTTGAATTTGTATTGTGTTTGATTTATGTGTACATATATACACAAATGTAAGACCGTAAGAGAATCGTTTGATCGTTTTGTTTTTTGGATTTCGGTTTTTTTTTGTTTATTCCGTTTCCTCCCTCTTATAATATATGTACATATATATATTTTATATGCTGAGGCTGAAGGCCTCGTAATCAGTGCTGCGTTTATGTATTTATATAATAAAACTCTTTTTGTTATATGAATTATTATAAATAAATAAATAAATAAATAAAATATTTTATATTATTAATTTGCGCACCACGATTTCACCATACCATCTCACTTTATACTTGTTTCTTGTTGTTTAAGTCACTCCACTATATGTATTTTATGTGTTATTTTCCGCAGTTTTTTGTCATCTGTCACTGCACTTTTTGCACTTTTGTCCACTTTTATGTATCGTAAGGTTTTTATATGTAAGGTTTTATTTTTTTTTTTCTTACGGATTTTTTATCACTTCGCTTTGTTGTTCACTTTGATGATGGTTTTGTCTCCATGTTTCATTTCTGTCTTTAACCAATCTCGAAGGAACATGTAAAAAATGTAAGGTTTCGCGGCACTGTAAAAACTGCTAGTTTTCGCGGCACTCACCTTGTAGTCGAAAACAAGGAAAATTCGCAAAGAAAATAGCAACTGAAAAGGATCGGAGGAACGCAAGCGATTTGATGTGTGCGAGTTGGTATCGAAATCATGAAAGGTGAAGGTGCTCCGTCCGTCGGTCCCTTATTTGTGTGCGCGTGAAGTAGAATGTAATGATGATGTGGTGTGTAATAAAGATGTGGTGGAGTAAATGCTTTTATTACCTTTAATTGATCGGAGATCATAGCTTCGGTTTCTTCATTTTAGTGTAATACTATGTTCGGACCGACAACGAAAACATGTTTTCGTGGGAAAAACTGGTTTTCGCACGAAAATTTGTGTTTTCGTCCATTTAAAATCTGTCAAACGAAAACACAGTTTTCGCTGAAAACTACATGGAAACTTACATTCCCCTCATTATAATCGGTGTCTGCTCTAGTTTAATCGATGTTTTTTGAAGACATATTTTGTCGGCCCTAAATTGTCACTTAATATTTGTTTACATTCCATATAAAAAAACAGCTGTCGCTTGATATTCTCATATTAGGGAGATTCTCTTGCTCTTGCGAAACCTTGCACGGTGCAGAAATTGCAGAATTTTCCTCTTGGTGCAATGGCACAACTACAAACATACGCAGAAAATTATTTGGAATGGCTATAAATATGTCAGACCTAAACCCACGTTTATTTTCGTGCCGTCATATATCCCTAAATTCTGCAATGGGTGCTCTCTTGGCCTTGCATATTTCGATATACGATTTTTGCATTTTGTGTCATCGTGCAATCTTGCAAGAGTAAGAGAATGCCGCGGTCCGAACGACATAGACTCCACAACATACAAATGTGTTTTCAAAATGTTTTCAATGTCGGTCCGAACATAGTATAAGCAGTTTTAGTATATATCGTAAGGCGATGACGACGAGACGAGTTTAAATTTTGTTAAGATTTCGGCATTTTATTTCTAATTGATCTTGAATCGGTGAGCCGGAAAACCTAGTGCAGTATCTTAATAAGCTGTCACTTTCTGAAATAAAATTGGCAACCTGTTTTGAGCGTGTAGCTTCTGTAGGTGTATTTTGATTTTTTTCAATATGAATTAATTTTTTCTTAGTATAATACTTATTACTACTTTTTTATGTTTTTTGTTCACCGCACTAGTGCATATATGTTTATTGTGTGTTTTTGTTTCTCCAATAGTGCCTTTCTGTGAGGCTCGAAGTACCATGTTTAAAACGGGGGCAAGAAAAAATGCTCTTGGTTTTTGGATAAAAATTAATTGAATTTAATTAATAAAAGTAATGTTGGCATTTTATATTGAACAATAGAAAAAATGTAAAATAATGTAAATGTGTTTGTACCAAATATTCCCGGATGGAATGGGGGAGGCTTAACTGATTTAAACAAATATTGCTTTTTTATTATGTCTATTTGAAAAATGTTCTCTTTTATTTTTTTTTTTCAATTACCTTATAAAACGCTCTTGTAATTTCAGTTTTACAACTTTGTATGTAAAAAATCATTACTACAAAACGTTGTGTTTCGATCAATTAGTACCATCTAATTGCGCTGTAGCTTTTACATCACAATATTTACATGTTATTATATTTTCGGATATTTTATATAAATAATAATTATATAATTTTTCTCAGCTATATTAAAATGTGAAATATCTATTAGAAATGGTCATTTTACAGTGTTGGTAAAATATATATTTCTTAATTATTCAAAATATAAAATGCAAAATGTGTTATTGCATTTATTATGTTAGGCAATTCATGAATTCTTTTATTTTTAATTGTTGGGTGATAGTATCACCTAGAATGTTATTTACCGTATCAGTTAATTCTGATATTAGTATACAAATTTCGGAGTTTGTTGTAAATTGTTTGTTATTACATATTATTATTCAACCAAAATCTGATTTATTTTTACGAAATCGTCATGGTCTGGAATTCTCCTTATCCATTTACAAAGTGTTCCAAATTTGTTTATTCTTCTTTTATGTTTAACATGGTTTTGTTTCAACTGTCCGAATAAAGTTTCAATTATTAATATTTCTAAATCTGTTTCTTGAGTGGTAATTTTCGATTGTCATAATTATCTTTCCCACAATGGATAAAAAACAATGTCAAAATCTAATTTTTCTTGTTTCTTCAAAATATGGCATACTTGTGATGTGAAATATTTCCTCCATTTTCTATGTAAATAGAAACATCTTCGTTTTCAATAAGTACCCAGTCTTGTTGGGTATAGTTTATGACATCGGCTGCCACTAAGCCAATTGGTATTGTAAAATTGAAAGGATCATATTGAAAACATATAAGTAATTATGATTTCAGGGTATCTTTATTTACTACTGTGGGTAAAAATAGTAAGACTTTTTAATTAAAATTTCGCGCGACAACCTATTCGTCGAAAATATTTTTTTTCTAGGTTGGTGTGACTGTCAGTGACAACTTTGTGTCGCATCAAAATAAATAATAGTGTTTATTATTATTATCATTTTTTGTTATTGAAAAGGATAATACATTACAGCTTAACATTCTAAGAATTTTACAGCATTAGCGACTAAGGTCATCAGCTCCTTAAGGGGGGGGGGGTAAGGTTTGTTTCGTCGGAAAAAGACCTTTTTTCGTGAATTTTTTTAGAAAAAATTACTACTGTAGGTTTATTTTACTTATTATTATATGAAAGTACAACATTTGAAAGATACTTAAAAAAGTTTTATCGAAAAATAGCGAGGAATAACGGATTTATAGTCGATCTCTGCAGGCACCTCGAAAAAAAATTGTTGTGCGGTGACCAGCCTACAGCATCACTGGATCATTCGAAACCAAAAAATCAAAATGCTTTCTTTAGTTTAATAGTTTATCTTTCAATTAACGTCGAGTTTTTTTTTTAATTTTGGTACCATTTTCAAGTAATAATGACGATTTTAGACGAAAAAATCGACTTATTTGTTATTGTAAAATTCTTAGAAATTAAAATTTTTGGAAAAACTCGACGTCATTCGAGAGCTATGTATATGTAGAACATTTGTACAAAATTTGAAAACGATCGATGCAGTAGTTTTTTCTGTAGGCTGGTCACCGAGCTATGTATATGTAGAACATTTGTACAAAATTTGAAAACGATCGATGCAGTAGTTTTTTCTGTAGGCTGGTCACCGACTTTAAAAATGACATATTTAAATATTGATAAACTTATATAGTACAATGGTTTAGTTATTTAAGAGTATATCACACTTCAAAATAGATATCTAGTGTACATATAAATTTATTAAACCGTTTTATGTTAGTATGTGTTACGTTTGTTAGTAATTCTGTTAAGTTTAAGTTGAGACGGTTGTGTTCCATTGATGTGCAGTTTTGTATTAAATGTTTAGTTGTGAGATTCTCGGTATTACAATATGGGCAAACTGGTGTTTGGGAGTTTTCCAATATATGTTTGTGTGTTAATTTGGTGTGACCCAACCGAAAGCGAGTATATACAATGCAATGTCTTCTGGATATGGTTGTAGGGAAAAGAGGCGATCTTCGTTGAGGATTTATTGTTTTGTAGTAGTGGGAGTATTGGCTCCAGAGTTCATTTTCGGCCTCACGATAGGACTTTTTAGCAACATTTTTTATGTCTTCTTTATTGTTGGTATTTATAAGTTTTAAGGGAGCTCTTGTCGCATGTTTGGCTTGGGAGTCGACTAGAGTATTGCCTTGTATACCAATGTGGCTGGGTATCCATGATAACTCAATTTTACTAATATTGTCGATGAGGATATCTCTAATTTGCGAAACAGTTGGATCAGCACGATGTACGATGGACTGAAGATGAGATGCTTACGCCTACTCTTTTTTGCTATTAGGCAGGCGTGCAGGATGGCTATTGCTTCTGCCGTGAAAATTGAGGCAAAAGGAGGTAGTATAGCTGACATGATTACAGAGTTATCCTTAACGACACTGAAGGCCACATTATTATAATCCTTTGATCCATCTGTGTAGAGTGTATCCCAATTTTTGTGAGAACTTATTATTTCTGAGAAGTATCTTAAGTAAACGTCTGGTGGTGTAATTTATTTTTTAAATTTAGCCAAATCCAATAACGCACGTTTTTATAAGACTCTAAGGGGGAGCGCGAAGGCTTGGGATCACTGGATTATTTTAAAAAACATTAATTTCCTTTGTAGCATGGATCAGCGTTTGTAAGGCTGAGGTTTTCCTGGGTTTTCTTTTCCGACGTAGCCTGTTTGTTAGTGCGGCTTTAACAGGAGACCCTTCGGCATTGATCAATTACGTAATCATGCTTCTGGTGATGTAAAGCAATCTGTTTTCTAAGGTAGGTAACCCGGCTTCGGCTAGAATGTTTGTTATAGGGGTAGTACGGAAAGCTCCAATGTCAAGTCGGGCTGCAGTGTAGTATGCTGACGCCATCTTTGACCAGTTAATTTTTGATGTTTTGCTGAATATAGGGAACACATAATCAATTTTTGACAGAATTATTGATTTAACTATGTGAGTTAGTGTGTTGGAATTACTTTCTAATTTTATATAGCTGAGGCACTTGATTACGTTTAATGTATTATGAAGTGATGAACATAATTGTGGTATTTGATCATTCCATGTGTACTTATGATTAAATATTAAGCCTAAAATTTTAAGTTTATTTACATTTATAATATTACAGTTGTTGATGCTTAATGAGATATTATTACAATTTCGTTTGATACATAAAAGGTCTGCCGCAAAAGAAACAGGACTGTTAAAAAAAAAACAACAAAAAATTAATATTTTTCAAAAGTTATTTTTTTTTATTCAAAGTAGTTTCCTTGTGCTTCGATACAGCGTTTAGCCCGGTCAATTAGCATTCATCATTTTTCGGAATGCTCTTTAGAATATCGGTCGTCTCCTTTTGGATAGCTGAAATGTCCTGGAACCAGTGTCCTTTCATGGGCAAATGAAGTTTTCCAAATAGGTAAGAATCACAGGGTGCCAGATCAGGTGAGTAGGGTGAGTGATTAATGGTTAATATGGAGTTTTTTGTCAAAAAATCAGTGACAAGCGTCGACCGAAGACACGGCGCATTATCGTGCAACAGGCACCAGGACCCTGCCTTACGGTATTGTGGTCGAGCACGACGAATGCGTGACAAAAGACGCTTCATAACACCAAGGTAAAACACAGCATCAATCCTTTGGCCAGGTGGGACGAACTCTCGGTGTACAATACCCTCGGAATCGTAAAAACAAATCAGCATTGTCTTGATTTTTGACTTCTGAAGACGACCGACTTCTGATCGTCACAGAGGTCCTCACGACCTTCTTGGAATCGCTTAAACCACTCATGCACATTACTACGGGATAGGCACTGATCACCATAAACTTTTTTCATCATTTGAAATGTTTCAGTAAACGTTTTCTCAAGTTTAAAACAAAATTTATTATTTGCTCTTTGCATTTTACGACCGATGACCAAAAGCTGCTGTCACTTTTTGATCGATAACATCAATTGTAGTTATCCAATTGTCTTAAAATTTTTACGAAATGTCAACAAGAGATCAAACTTTTTATATACCCACCAATAGGGGGCGCCACCAGAAACAGTTATATTTAAAAAGTTATGTTTCTTTTGCGACAGACCTTGTATGTGTAGGTGTTTAGATTTACTAGTAGTGATTTTAGGACCACTGATATGACACCAGCTTAAGATATTGTAAAAAATAGTGTTAATTTGGTTAGTAAAAGTATTTGAATTTCGCACGATGTTGAAGATCATCGGCATATAGAAAATGTTTAAAGTATTTATGCTCATATATAATACGGCTTAAATGATCGAAGGCTATAAGGAAAAGTGTTGCGGACAAAGGAGAGCCTTGTGGAATACCGTTTCCAATTGGACATTGCTCACTTATAACACCATTAACTTTTACGCGAATTTTTCGATTGAGAAGGTAGTGCCGTATATAGTTAATTATTTTTGGACCGAGTTTCCAAGTGGTTAGTTGTGCTATGATATTATGGAGACCAACTCGGTCGAAAGCTTTTTCCATGTCAATCGAAATAATTGAAAAATGGTTTTTACTAGAGAGAGAGTTTGATATTTCCTCATCTAAGGTAAGAAGAGCATCAATTTTACCGCGACCAGGCTTAAATGCTGTTTGTCGGTTAGAAAGTAGATTATTATTTAAGAGGTACCACATTAATCTTCTTGCTACCATTTTTTCCATTACTTTCGATAGACATGGAATAAGTGAAATTGGGCGATAACCTTCAGTGGTGTTTTTTGGTTTATTGGGTTTTGGTATGGGGATAGTGAGACTTGTTTTCCAAAATTGAGGTAATACGCTATTTGTAAATATTATGTTGTATAATTGGCATAGTTTAGTTTTACCAATGGGGGGAAGGTTTGTAATAAGCGGATATGGGATTTTGTCCAAGCCTGGAGTTTTACCTTTCAGTGTAGAGAGGCAAGAATTAAGTTCAAGTGTAGAGAAAGGAAGATCTATTTGCATTGCTTTTTGACTTAATTGGTAATTAATGTGGACAGAATTAATATATCGACTTTTCCTAATTACGTATTCATCGCTAAAATTGCTATTTTTTGAATAGTTTGACCAGGTTTTGACAAAAACCTGTGCTATTTCTATTGGAGTGGAAGTGCTTAAGACTTAAGAGTGCTCTGACACCGATTAAGCCCAAATAGAGATATGAAAATGGGAGATGATCGCTGCCATGTGGTTGGTCAGAGGTCTTCCAAGTGGCAGCAATATTGAGAGGCAGATTACAGATGCTAAGATCAATGTGTGTTAGTGTTGATCGTGTTGATAAATGAGTAGGGGATTTGTCGTTAAGTAGTATTAGATTATTGTTTTGTATGAAGTTGGAAATGATTTTACCTCTTTTGCTATAATTAGGGGAACCCCATAGAGGACTCCACCCGTTAAAGTCGCCAAGAAGTAAAGTAGATTGTGATGAAGTGTTAATAAGATTTGATAAATCGACGGTTGGTTGGCGATATATAAGCGTTAATTATTGTGAAAGTAGTGGTGGATTTAATATTAGCAGCCACTGAAAGGATATTAGTTTTTATGTTAAGATTGGAATGTTCAAGTGTGTTATGGATTAATAGAGCTACTCCCCTTTTAGCAATTGTATCGCGCTCTATGTCGTTATTTGTGTAAATAGAAAAGTTTGGCGGTATCATACTGTTTGGTGGGTTATTAAATAAATGAGTTTCTTGGAGAGCAACTACATATGTATATGAAACAGATTTTCTATTAGAAGTAAAGTAAGCTCATTGTAATTGTGGTAGTAACCATTAAGATTCCACTGCAGAATCTTAAGTACCATAAAGAATCAATGAGTGTTAGGTGAGAAGAAACTTCACTATTAAAGAAATATTTGGAAGTAAGAGTTTTTTATAAAACTATATCGCCAACAGTTCCTGAGCTAAGAGAATCTGTTGAGAGAGCTAGAAGAGTATTTTGGATAGCAGTTCTGTCTTCGGTGTTTTGTAGTACTGTATTATTGAGTGCGTGAATTTTATATTTATTACGGTCGCGTTCAAACGTTTTTAAAAAGCTTGTACCGAATTAACCCTAAAGGATTGAACCAGGTCATTGGAGTTACTATTGCAATGAATTATTGCTTACAAATCATAAATACTTATTATACTTATTACATATGTTTTGCAAGAAAGTAAGTGCTTGCTTATACATCACTTTTTACTTAAATGCTGATTAAGGTAATAATCTCATAATACATTTATACAGATTCTCGGAAATATTGTTAACAAAATGATTTTGTTTTGTATAATTTAAGTTGATTTTTACAATAGCAAAGGAAATAGTATCATATTACAATTTTACTGATTTCCGGTTGATCTATTTATTTCATTAAGAAATTCAGCAAATTTATCTGTTTGTTGTTGGATTATTTATATATGTAACGTGTGCCTTTAAAAGGGAGATTGGGTTATTGTTGTTGTTTGGTAAAGAAGAATTGGAAGAGGATATGTTATGTGAGTGTTTATTTTGAATTTGGGCTAGGTTAGATTTAAGTTGAGCATAAGCCGGAGCACATGGGCCTGGCCAATAAAGTGTATTTGCAAAACATACAACTAGTGTAATTATTGCCGTGTCCGACGACCGGCTCATACACATCATATAGTGATTACAGCATATGTACATCATTAATTGGCGCCCAACGTGGGGCACGAAGAGGAAAATTAGCGATCAACAATCAACAACCCAGCCACAGAGCAACGGAATTACCATATTTATTGAAAAATCATGTATGTGAATGGCACAGCCAATCGTCATCATTTGTGAAATTAATAAAGCAGCATTATATAAAGAGTGAAGTGATCTTTTTTTATTTTTTATTGTTTTGGTGGCCGTTAACGATTGTGCCGCGTTTGAGTGAAAAAATACTTGTGTGTGTTAGTTTGTTTGAGGGTCTAATGAGCCACCCCCCTCACGATAAAGAGCTTTACGATAACTCAGTGCAGGAATTGATAAACCATACTAGCAGGTTACGTGTGGCAGACGTAGTGGAAACAGAAACGGGTATGGACGCAAGACAGGTACAAGTGGTGTTAGAAGCCGCATTTGCGGCACAGGCCGCTCAATGGAAACAGGTTATTGATGAAAAAATTAGTGAAGTTAGGAACGAGATGAGTGCATTGAGGGTCACGACCCCTGAAGTACAAAGCTACTAGAAAATTTCGATAGTGCAGTGAAAATCGTGTAGTCAGACGTTAGACCTCATCAAGTCATTGTCAGAGTTTGATGGTAAACAAGAGGAATATATTTCGTGGAGGCAGGCAGCGATGGCCGCCTACGAATTATTCGAACCTTATGAAGGCAGCGTAAAGCATTACGAGGCAGTAGGTATTATTCGGAATAAGATTAGGGGTTCAGCGAATAATATACTGGCCTCATTTAACACAGTTTTAAATTTTAAGGCCATTGTGGCACGGTTAGATTTCACCTACGCTGACAAAACTCCAGTGCGCATTCTCCAACAAGAGTTAGATACCTTGCGTCAGGGCGATTTGTGCTTGTCACAGTACTATGATGAGATAGAAAGGAAACTGACCCTCATAATAGATAAAACGCTTATGACATATGATGCAGCTGCTGCAGCTGTCCTAAATGAAAAATTTAGATGTGATGCCCTAAACACGTTCATATCGGGTTTAAAAAGACCCCTACACCAGGCTGTACTCCCAGCTAGACCAAAGGATCTACTAAGTGCCTTGGCACTAGCCCGCGAGGCCGAGTCGAGTCTCGATAGGTACATGTTCGCGGCAACTTACGCTAAAAATGCCGAAGAGAGAGCTCAAAAGTCAGGGGGTCAAAAATCCCAAACTCGGCGGCAAAATAATTATTCACAGAATAGTGGCGGCGATGCCAATCACGCAAAAAATCCACACATTACTTCAAGAGTCAAAGCAGAAATAATGCAGGAAAGGCTTCATCATATAGGCAACGCGAAAATGACAGGGATGTCGATCCTAGTTCGTTTAAATTTAGGCATCCAACGGAATACCAACAGGCACAAGCTGCCGGTATTCACAATGCTCCCGTTCAGGGAAATAAGAGACAGAATAATTCAGAGCGTATGACAGATTTTAGGCGTCAAAGGATCAACAATTTGAATCATTCAGATGTTGATCATGATTTCCAAGCGTATGATGTTGCTGCCGCAGCTGCAGTAGCAGAGGTAGACAATGAAAATGGGGTTGACTACGAAAGTGACTCTATTAATTTTTTAGAGGCCACTCCCGGCTACCGTTCCTTGAGCGGACGTTGGCTGGGAAAACACTAAGGTTTTTAATTGACAGGGGGGCGGCAAAAAATTATGTCAGGCCCGTAAAGGAGCTTGAAGGCGTAAAGCCGGTAGACTCCCCGTTTAATGTGAACTCTATCCATGGGTCCAATAAAATCAAACAGAAATGCCTGATAAATATTTTCGGGGTAACATCCCCATTCTTTGTGTTGGATAGTCTAACACTGTTCGACGGAATCATAGGCCTTGTCCTGCTAACGCAGGTGGGCGCGACTGTTGACCTAGACGGAGGCAAAATAAATTATGGTACCATGTCAGAAGATCAGCAATATCATAAGTGCAGCAACGTTAACTTTACAAATGTCAACGACATATAGGTACCAAGTTCAGTGAAGGCAGAATTTAAAAAAATGATCCTGAAAAGGATTAAGGCATTCGCAGGCTCTAACGAGCTGTTGCCATTTAACACTTCGGTTGTGGCCCCGATCCGAACCAAAGATAACGAGCCTATTTATTCGAAGTTGTACCCTCACCCAATGGGAGTAGCAGATTTTGTCGAAAAGGAAATAAGAGAATTGCTACGCAATAAAATCATTAGACCGTCAAGGTCTCCTTATAATAACCCAACCTGGGTCGTAGATAAAAAGGGTTACGACGAGTTAGGCAACAAAAACAAACGTCTGGTTATTGATTTTAGGAAGCTCAATGAGCGCACTATTGCTGATAAGTACCCAATGCCGAATATTTCAATGATACTGGTAAACTTAGGGAAAGCCAAGCACTTTACGACTTTAGATTTAAAGTCAGGCTACCATCAGATTGTCCTCGCCGAGAAGGATCGCGAGAAAACGTCTTTTTCCGTTAACGGTGGGAAATATGAGTTTTGTCGATTGCCATTCGGTTTGAAGAATGCTTGAAGCATCTTCCAGAGGGCGATCGACGACGTCTTACGCGAACAAATTGGCAAATCATGCTATGTTTACGTCGATGACGTCATAATTTTTTCCGAAAATGAATCGGAGCATGTCAAACATATAAATTGGGTTTTGGAAAAACTGTGTGAGGCCAACATGAAAGTGTCACGAGAAAAAACACATTTTTTTAAAACAAGTGTGGAATATCTCGGTTTCATAGTAACAAGAGGTGGGGCAAAAACTGACCCCGCAAAGGTCAAAGCCATTCAGGAATATCCTGAACCTAAGGATTTGTTCAGCCTTAGATCCTTTTTAGGGCTAGCAAGCTATTACAGGTGTTTCGTAAAAGATTTCGCCTCCATAGCAAGACCTTTAACTGAGATCCTAAAAGGTGAAAATGGCTCAGTAAGTAAACACAAGTCTAGAAGGGTACCCATTGATTTTAGTGAAGCGCAACGCAATGCCTTCGAAAGATTAAAAAACATCCTGGCATCTGAAGATGTCATCTTAATGTACCCAGATTTTAAAAAACCATTCGACCTAACGACAGACGCCTCCGCTCACGGCATTGGCGAGGTCCTCTCGCAGAATGGTAAACCCATTACAATGATTTCAAGAGCGCTGAAAGATAGGGAAATGCATTATGCAACTAATGAAAGAGAATTACTGGCCATAGTATGGGCTTTAGGGAAGCTTCAAAATTATCTCTACGGAACTAGGGATATCAACATCTATACAGACCACCAGCCTCTAACATTTGCGGTTTCTCATAAGAACCCGAATGCAAAGATAAAACGGTGGAAAGCATTCATAGACGAACATAATGCTAAAATTCATTATAAACCTGGTAAGGAAAACTCTGTCGCTGATGCTCTTGCCCGGCAGAACATAAATGTGTTGGAGAGCGAACTCAAATCTGACGCGGCGACAGTTCACAGTGAATTGTCACTGACCTACACGGTCGAAGCAACAGAAAAACCCATAAACTGCTTCAGGAATCAAATAGTTTTGAAAGAGTCGCGTTTTCCTCTGAAACGAGATTTTATACCCTTTGGCGGAAAAACCCGCCACGTTATTCACTTCATGGATAGAAACAGCCTCATTGACGAAGTAAAGGAGGTTATTAACCCCCTCGTGGTGAACGCGATTCACTGCGAGCTACCGGCGCTAGCCAGCATACAACACGAATTGGTAAGATGCTTCCCATCTACCAAATTCTGGTACTGCAAAAACATGGTGTCGGATATTACGAACAAGGATGAACAAAGGGAAATAGTCACTACTGAACACAATCGTGTTCATAGAGCTGCGCAGGAAAATGTGAAACAGATCCTCTGTGACTATTATTTTCCGAAAATGTCCAAATTGGCTAACGAAATTGTCACAAACTGCAAAATATGCACGAAAGCCAAATACGATCGACACCCTAGAAGGCAGAAACTCGGCGATACGCCGATTCCATCATACGCAGGTGAAATGCTACACATAGATATTTTCTCCACAGACAAGAAGCATTTTTTAACTTGTGTTGATAAATTCTCTAAATTTGCAGTAGTTCAACCGATACCGTCGCGGACAATAACGGATGTAAAAATACCCATCCTCCAGTTGATTAATTTCTTCCCAGGAACAAAAACTATTTATTGTGATAATGAGGCGTCCTTCAACTCGGACACCATTGTGACTCTGTTGAAGAACCAATATGGGATTGATATAGTAAACGCTCCCCCTCTCCACAGTACTTCCAACGGACAGTTAGAGAAGTTTCACAGTACAACCGAAGAATTCCGAAAGGAAGTGAAAGGTAAAATTGAACAAGCACAACAGGCTCAGCTCGATAGAAATAACCCGTCAAGGCAGAACAGGGTCTTTGAAGTGGGGGAAAAGGTAATGGTAAAAACTAATAGAATCCAACAATAGAGGTAGTGATTAACACAAAGACACAGGAACAGATTAACGCACCAACTAGTATGGTAAATGAACTCCTCAAAGAAGCGAAGAAATAAAAAATCGATACGGCGCACATTTTTGAAATTTTACTTACTCGGAATAGGATTATGATCACGGAAATTCAGAATATAATGCTCGTAATAACCCTTGCGAAAATAAAGGTAGTAAATCCAGTAATCATTGATGACGAGGGTTTGAAATCCATATTGGTTGGGCCAATCACAGATATAGCAATCACTGAACTAATGGAAGTGTCAACCGTTAAAGTTATTCAGCACAATGATGTAATTCGTTTTATAATCAATTATCCTAGAATTGAGTTTTTGTGTAGGAAAGTTTTGATTTTTCCGGTGGTACACAACGACGTCGTGCTGCAAATCAACGAAAACACAGTGGTCGAGTGCAAAAGCGGAATTTTGGCGGTCAACAACTGTGAAGCAACATCAACTTCAACGTTCTGCAGGGGTCCTTGTTTGTCCTTCAAGGTGTACGGACGTGTTTTCTAACTCGCTCCGTGTATTCAAATTGTGAAAAAAGTAACCAATTTATAATAATAAAATAAAAACAAACAATCAACAAAAAATAAGTGCTCACAAATTATTATTTATAAACATAAGCAAATAGTGCACGAAATAAATAGATAAAAACAAAACAAAAAAAAAATAATAATAAAAACAAAAATGAGTGCTTCGCAGCCTCACCAGCAAGGCCGTAGGCATTCCCTAAATGCCTACTTCAGCTTTGTCGACCCAACAACAATAACAACTACTGGCAATAAAAAGGGTAACGGCGATGATGAGTCATCGCGACGATCAGCAGAAAAGGGAACGCAGCAAAGAACGCAGTCAGCAGAAGCAGCAGAATACAGCAATCGGGCAACAACAAATGCACTGACAGCAACCAGTCTACCAGCAAGCGCACAGGCAGCGAAGAAAATTACAACGCAAGGTGAGAACGTAATAAAAAAAGGCCCGTCTGTACAAACAGGCATTGACCAGATTTGCCATACTAAGCAATGGTTCAGACGACGATGCGAAGGGTACCACCACAGTCGTTAATGCCAAACCACCTCCAATATATTTGCGCGAACGTAGCAGTAATACTCTTGTTGCGAAATTAAGTGAAATTGTTGGCACTAACAATTTTCATATAGTGCCTTTGAAAAAAGGCAATATAGACGAAACAAAAATTCAGTCGTACACTGAAAAAAGTTTTATGGAAATAGTTAAATTTTTGTCAAATAAAAACAAAAATTATTATTCGTATCAACTGAAGAGCTCTAAGGGCCTAGTTGTTGTAATCAAGGGTATAGAGTCCGCCGTAGACTCTAGTGAAGTCAAAGAAGCATTGGAAGAATGCGGTTTTGGAATTAAAACAGTTGTAAATATATTTAATAGAAACAAAGTACCTCAGCCAATGTTTAAAATTGAGTTGTTGCCGAACTCAAATCAACTTAAAAAAAATGAAACACATCCAATATATAATTTTAAATATTTGCTGCATCGTAGAGTAACTGTGGAAGAACCACATAAAAGAAACGGTCCGGTACAATGTACTAACTGCCAAGAATATGGGCATACTAAATCATACTGCACTCTACGCAGTGTTTGTGTGGTATGTGGTGATTTACATCCCACTTCTAAATGCACCCTTAAGAAAGAAGAATTAAATAAAAAATGCAGCAATTGTGGAGGAAATCACACTGCTAACTACAGGGGTTGTCCTGTATATAAAGATTTGAAATCGAAGTTGTCACAGGGCATTCAAGCACGTCGTAACCAAATGTTACAAACACCCGTAATTGATATTATAATAACCTCAGAGAAAAGTTCAAAACCTATTACTTCTACCAATAATAATATGCAAAGGAAGCTATGCTAATGTGGTGAAAGGGAACACTGTGCAAATGCAACTGCCGCAAAATCCTCCAAATGGAGGTATTGAAACTATGATTATAAATCTTACACAGTGTATGACACAATTTATGTCTAGCATGCAAAACATGATCCAGGATTTAATAAAATCACAAATCAAATGCTGCAAAATTTATTAAGTAAAAAATGAGCTTACTAAATATATGTATATGGAATGCTAACGGTGTTAACCAACATAAATTAGGAGATTATTAGATTTCTGTCTGAAAAACATAGATGTAATGCTTATATCAGAAACTCATTTAACAAATAAAAATAATTTCAATATACCGGGATTTAGACTATATGTTACAAATCATCCGGATGGAAAAGCACATGGTGGTACGGCAGTGTTGATTAGAAATCGTTTAAGCCATTATGCTCTAGAATCTCATGCTACACCACAGTTACAAGCTACAACAATATCACTAAAAAATCGGGTTGTGACCTAAACCTTACGGCTATATATGCTGTCCACCTCGTTTTAAAATTACAGAAATCGAATTTAAAGACTTTTTTGGAACACTAGGTCAAAGATTTTTAGCAGGTGGAGATTACAACGCAAAACACACGTACTGGGGCTCACGTCTTATTAATCCGAAAGGACGACAGTTGTATCAAACTGTTATAAATAGGCACAATAACCTTGAAATAATATCTCCTGGTAAGCCGACATATTGGCCTAGTGATCGTAAGAAAATACCAGATTTAATTGATTTTGCTGTAATCAAAAATATAGATAAATCGCACATAACAGCTGATACATGTACTGATCTATCTTCTGATCATTCTCCTGTACCTAATAAAGTTATTTGAACAACCCATATTCGTTAATCCAAAAGTGGGTCTAACTTCTTATAAAACGAATTGGCTAAAATATAAAAAATACGTCAGTAGCCACATTAATATTGAGTACAAAATAAATACGGAAAGTGATATTGACGAAAGTATAAGAGAAGTTAATGATATAATAACCAGCGCAGCTGTCTTAGCAACACCAAACAAAAGATATACTCGTAATCCGCTTGGCTTCAGAAAAATCTCTAATAGAGAAATAGAAATGCTTTGTAAATGAAAAAAGGCGTGCAAGACGTGAATGGCAGATAAATCGCTCCCCCTCCACTCAGCTTCAATTGAAAGCTGCGGTACGTAAATTAAAAAAAGCGCTCAAACGTGAGGAAGAATTGAACACCGAAATGTATATAAAGAAGCTGTGTCCAAATTCAAACAAGCAAAATTTCCTTTGGAAAGCCCAAAAGTCCATGAAGCCACCAACAGACTCCAACAACATGCCAATACAGAGACTTGGGTGGAAATTGGGCTCGAAGTGACGAGGAAAAGGCTAATTGTTTTGCAAATCACCTAGAAAAGGTATTTCAACCCAATTTGCCAAAAAAGAATAACTTTTAAGCTGTCAATCTTACCCAACACAGCTAAAGAGTCGATCGAGTCTCTTAAGACCTCACCTTCTGAAATTATTTGTATCATCAAAGAACTTAATCCAAAAAGGCGCCGGGATATGATAATATTTCAAAAATGCTAATTGAGTTACCAATTATTGCTGTAGAGGTGCTCTCTTTGCTTCTTCAATACAATTCTTAGTTTCGGATACTATCCAATTTCATGGAAAAGTCGCCAGATTATCTTGATAGATAAACCTGGGAAAGACTTAACACAGCCGTCTTCATACAGACCAATCAGTCTTCTACCCTGTCTTTCAAAAAGTATTTGAAAAAGTATTACTATCAAAGATAACTCTTTCCTCCATGAAAATAATACAATACCCATGCATCAATTCGGTTTTCGTGCGAAACATGGCACAATAGAGCAAGTAAATAGAATTACTAACGAGATAAGGAAAGCATTTGAGCACAGGAGTACTGTTCAGCAATATTTTTAGATGTAGCTCAGGCGTTTGATAAGGTGTGGCACGAAAGGTCTTTTATACAAGATTAAAAAAATTCTACCTTTTAGAACTGTATAAAACATTGAGTCTTATTTAAAAAATAGACGATTTGTGGTAAAGTGGGAGATTTTATATCTGATGAACGACAGATAAGAGCTGATATACCCCAGGGCAGTGTTTTAGGCCCAACACTATACATCATATATACAGCAGATCTTCCAACAGCTAATAATATATTAACTTCAACTTTTGCGGATGACACAGCTATAGTGAGCCGTAACAAATGCCACATTTTAGCATCACGAATATTAGCGAAGAATTTAAGTTCTGTCGAAGAGTGGCTAGCGAACTGGCGTATAAACGTGAATGAACAGAAGTGTAAGCATATTACATTTTCGCTAAGACCAAAGATGTGCCCGGCAGTAAAAATAAACAATATATTAGTACCCCAAGCGAACGAAGTAACATATCTTGGTATTCACCTAGATAGAAGGCTCACGTGGAGAAAACACATCTCTAGTAAAATAACATGTATGAAGATTAGAGCTGCAAATTTAAATTGGCTTTTAAATAAAAACTCAAAACCTAGACAACAAAGTGCTTTTGTATAATGCGGTCATAAATCCGATTTGGATGTATGGCATTCAACTGTGGGGTACGACCTGTGCAACCAATATTGATATATTACAAAGGTTTCAATCAAAAATGCTTAGAACAATCACGTGTTCACCATGGTACATGCGTAACGAAAATATCCATAAAGACCTTGGTATCCCTATGGTAAAGAAAGAAGTAGAAGACAGCAGAATTAAATATATATCTAAACTCCGAGATCACCCAAACCCTCTGGCTAATGCTTTGGTACATTCCTGCGATCAAACACGACTTAAAAGAAGAGATATGCCAGCGTACTAAGGAGCAACGTATCACCAAAACAGCTCAATCACTGCTTGAGCCTGTCTAGTTTTTAATTAGATTTAAGATTTTATAACTTATTGTTAGGCTTTAAGAAAAAGCAGATTCAATAAATAAAATAAAATTTTGAAAAAAAAAAAACGTTCTGCAGATTAACTACAATTACAACATGCGCTCTGCAACTTCACACCGGTGGCACAGCACATTGTAACACGCAACCGAGTCACCTTAACGCTAGCACCATAGTTGACGATGGAGTCATAATCATTAACGACAGCCCAACCAGAATCGCCATTGATGAAACACCTGAGAGAAATGTAAGTGGCACGTATATCGTCACTTTCGAGGACGTTGTGTTCCTGAACGGCACTAAGTACGTTAACAGAACGAGCAGGCTGGAAAAGGCTCCAGGTATTGCTGCTTCACCCCTGCTGAACATCACTGGCCATGAGACCATTTGTTTTGAGTTTGCCTTACCTTCACCGCGTCAACAATCAAAATCTACAAACCATTGACGAAATTAAAGAAGAACTAACGACCGTCAAGAGCCGGACACTTGCTTTCATCCTGGGTCTGGGAGTAGCTGCGTTGATCAGTGGCCTCGCTTTCCTCTGGCAGCACAAGAAGAAAACACGAGCATTACACGATATCAACCTGGTAGTGAAAGATATGGCAACGAACGAGGACGATCGTGTTTCGAAAGGGAGAGTAGTTAACACATAATGCCCAAGTTGGGTACGAATGTGGCGAGGCCAATACAACATCTTGCCTCATCAGCAGATTGTGTGGGCAACGACCGCCACTAAAGCAACGACATATCATTCGCCGTTCTGCAGATTACGTAAACAATAACAACCACCAAGGCGGCGAGGCGGACGGACAGCAAGCCACACGCAAGTGAGCGTTCTTACATAAACAGTGTCAATAGCCGATTGCGTAATGATGGTATGAAACAGAGTCAGCACGACGCAGACGTCAAAGCCGGCAGCGTCGACTACTGAATATGCGTTCTTAGGGCTTAATGGTTAAGTTAGGTTTTGAGCTAGGTTAGATTTAAGTTGAGCATAAGCCGAGCACATGGACCTGGCCAATAAAGTGTATTTGCAAAACATACATACAACTAGTGTAAGTATTGCCGCGTCCGACGACCGGCTCATACACATCATATAGTGATTACAGCATACATCTTTAATTTGTTCTGTTGGTAAGGAGTATTGCTGTTATTGTTGCTATTGTTAATAGTAAGAGAAGTATCAGAGGATGGGAATTGTTTGTTGTTTGTTTTTTGTTCTATTGGTTTTCTGATTTTTTTTATTTATTGCTTCTTCTAAATTTTCTGTTGGTGCGACGTATTTTTTGCATTTGTTGTTTATTTTTGCAGTTGCTTCTTTGTAACTACATTTATTTAGTGTTTTATATGTTAGAATGTCTTTCCTTTTAAGTAGGGTGGGACATAGTTTGTGGTCCGATCTATATTGTTATCTACAGTTAATGCATTCTACTTTACTACATGGGTTGAAGAGGAGCAAACGTTACTCTTCGGATCGGATTTGCAAATGTTTGGCTGTATGGCCCAAAACAAAGCAGTTTTTACACTGCATTGGGGATGGGATATAAGGTTCAACTTTAACTTTAAGCCAAGCGACATTAACTTCTTTGGGTAGTTCATATGCGTTAAGGAAATTATGTGAAGAGGGGTGTTTATAGTTTTACCATCTATGATTTTTGTAATTTTTTTACACTCTGTTGCACCCTGTTGGCGTAGACCGTCCACTATTTCATTTTCAGTAAGACTACCAAAATAGCTTGCATATATAACGCCTTTCACCATGTTTAGTGTTGGGTGTAAATTAACGAAAATTTCACAAATGTTTGATAGTTTTGTTGCTTTAAGGAATTTGTTTGTTTGTTGATTATTTTTGGTGAGAATGAGGAGATCTCCGTCTCTGGTAAATGAGACAGAACTGGGTGGTTCATATGTAATCGATTCTAGGCCTTTTTGGAGAAGAAATATTTAATGGATTTTAAAGGTTTTTGACTGTCTTTGTTTTTAACTATTAGAAATTTGGGACAAGAGGAAGGGGAGAGGTTCCGGGTTTTGTTGTTTTTCTTTAAATGTGGGAAGTCATGTGGATTATTGAGGTTTGGAATTTTCCGTTTGGATGCTGGCTCCGCTCCCAAGACTGACAAGTAGTTTTGTTCACCACCTCCAGGATCGGAGGCCATGATTGATTCACAATGCAAAATATTTTTTTAAATTACACAAAATTCACTACATTTTTGCTTACACTGATAAATTATAAGTTTAATTATTAAGAGAAAGTCACTATCTTATAAAATTGACACTTGACAACAACCAAATTGTTTAGAGCGAACGAAATACGAGAAAAACAATTACTAAGAACTTGTTTACTGTTCGGTAGTCAATTACTCACTGGTGTTTATTATGCACTTGTCTTTCTGAAGTACATAAAGTGCATTTGCGCTTTTACGATGAGTGAAATTATTCAACAAAGAAGTTCCATTAAATTTTGTGCACGGAATCAAATTTCTGGTGCCGAAACGTTCACAATGTTGAAAAAGGCCTTCGGTGAAAATGATTTGTCGCGAGCAAGTGTTTTTAATTAGAACAAATTACTCACAGATAGTAGAAAACGCGTTGACGATCAACCACGTCAAGGACGACCATCAACATCAACTGATAATCAACACGACAATAAAATAAAAAAACTCGTGCTTGAGAATCGACGATTAAAAGTCAGGGAAATTATTGAAGTCATTAGAATATCAGAAGGATCAGTGAAAATCATTTTGGAAGATCGTTTGGGCCTAAGAAAAGTGAAAGAACGATTGGTTCCAAAATCACTGAATTTTTTCAAAAACAGCGTCGCGTAAACGCCAGTAAAACAATACGTTCTGACGACCAGGATGTCATGAAACATATTATTACTGGCGATGGGTGTTCGATCTATGCTTACGACATGAAAATAGACGATCAATCGGCCGAATATCGTGCAGAGGTGGCACGAAGCTGAAAAAACCATTGAAAGCAGGTCAAATGTCAAGGCTATGTTGACAGTTTCCTTAGATTATCGAGGTTTGCCGCACTCCGAATTCCTTCCGACCAGTCAAGCTGTCAACAAGAAATACTATTTGAGCGGTAAGTTATTCGTAACAAGTAAGGAAGGGCTAAGTTCGGGTGCAACCGAACATTTTATACTCTTGCAACTTGCAAGAGTCAAAGCCAGGGAAATACTTTTAGGTGTAAAAACAATCATATAGATTAATGTCAGCCGGATGTTCGAAAATCCTGATATTAGTTATCTAGGGGCTAGGCCATGTTTTAGCTCAAATGTATCTATTTTAGGCACAAAGATACACAGTTATGAGTAAAACACGCTCTTATTTTCATTGGGATGACTCACATATGCGGTACAAAGTCACCCGGAAGTTCGAAAATCTTTTTTATTAAGTAAATGGAGGCCCGATTCAACCCATTTTTGACATACAGACAAACCATTATACTATAAGGAATATCTTTCAATTTCAGTTATATATATCACACATTGACCGACATTTTCGATCACAAGTAAACTATAGGTACCGGGGTCTAAATATTCGGTACCTAGGGCCTGGAACAGTTTTTATTGGATTTAAACAATTTTTGGCCATAAGCACCAGTGGCACACACTACAGACATTATTCGCGCAAAGTTGTATACCGTTATATTAATTGTTTCTTGATTGGTGTTCTGGAAACTAAACGAATCAAGTGGAATTTAAAATCGTGTACTCTTTTGGTTCTTGTAGATTAAAAGGTTTAGGAGATATGTACATTAAACTTGTAACAAGGCGCGGCCCCGCCCATTTTTTCAAAAATTTTTGCACCAAGGTGCCCCTTGCTACTGCGATCTTCTGTACCAAATTAGTTTTATATCTTAATTTACTACTTAGTTATGGCACTATGTGTATTGTTGGTTAATGGCAATTTGTGAGCGTGGCAATGGGCCGATTACACCCATCTACAAACTCGATTTTTTTTTGTACTAAGGAACCCACATACCAAGTTTCATTGAGATATCTCTATTTTTACCCAACTTATAGCTTGCACGGACGGACAGACAGACAATCAACAAGATTTAAATTTTTCTCGTCATCCTGATAATTTATATATATGTTTATAACCCTATATATATCTCGCTTTGTTTTAGGTGATACGCACGACCGTGGCGGCCAATTGACTGGACCATTTCGTGAGGTAACACGTTCACCAAACTTGGTTTTCAATATATCGATTGTGACATTTGCTGTGTGACTTGTGGTGCCGTCCTGTTCGAACCACATATTGTCCAAGTCCATATCATCCAAATCAGGCCAAAAATATTCGGTTATCATTGAGCGGTAGCGATTCCCATTCACAGTAAAATGCCGGTCTTGATCATCACGGAAGTACGGCCCAATGATGCCGCCGGCCCATAAACCGCACCAAACCGTAATTTTTTGGAATGCAATGGATACTCATGGAGTAAGTATGAATGTACTTTCATAGGAATAAATAATTTCATTGATATCGCAAACCGTTTTTGTTTTATTGTATTTTATTTGTTTATCTTAAAATTGAGGCCATTGACTCCGAATTTCGGTAGTCAATTTTAATAATTTTGACTCGTTGTTGGATCGTATATCTTTCCATGATGAAATGGCAAATCTTACTGAAGAGATACATATGTCGAAAGAGCGGGAAAAAATATGGCGTGCTTTGCTGCCCATATTGGTCTACTTTTGTAGCGTAGCTATTGAAAAATCCTTTACTATATGTAATGATTTTCGTTACTCTAACAAGCCTGCTTTGATCCTTGCAAGTTGAAGGAATATTAAATGTCGAACTTAGTCATTTCTTACTTGTTTATTATAATTTGTATGTAGTGTCTACTCAATTATATAACAATCAGAGTTTGCTTTCGCATATTGCCAATGGAGTGCTTTACATAAGTGTGAAAAAAGCACAAACGAAATTTATGACCTTATCAAAAAACCTAATATATCGAGAATTTTTGTTTACCGTTGTTTCGTTTTTCACAAACATCTACAGTTGCTGACAGAAAGAGAAGTGATCGTCCTTGAGTAGTTCGAACCGATTCAGCCATAACAATTGCCTGCGAACCTTACAAAGCCTTGAGTAGATAAAAAACAAAACGACAAAAACTACGCAAAACCTTGCAAAGACGCAAAAAATTGTATTAAAAGGGTTCAACATGATCATAATGATTTATTACACCTCTTCACTTCCGTGGCTTAAAACTGTAGCAAAAATGTACCAGCAGGATGTTTTAGAAGGCGTGATGAAGCAGTTAAGCAATAATTTTTTCGATGGATAACATTAGATCTTCCAGCGCGATTCTTCTTCGGCACACAAGGTAACAACTACCCAGCGGTGGCTTGTACTCCTTTAGACTATTGTTTTTGGTCAGGATTTGAGAAAATGAGCTGTCGAATCCACCACAAAAATTAAATTTAAAAAAACTCTGGTTCGAGCAGTATCGTCAATACCAACTGAAACTGTGCCTACTATGCCTTACTATTGTTTGATGATTAAATCATCTGAGTACTTCAGTTAAAGTAAGAGGGGACCATATCGAAAAAAAATTTCACATTCTTTCGATCATCTTATTTGTAGTACCGTTATTTAAAAACGACATTGCGATTTGTATACTATAGTTTATAAAAAATAGTTATATGATAATTGATATATTTGTGATCTGGCAGCTATACAGAACGAATAAAGAAACACAGCTTCTTATTTTCTTCGAAGAAAAGTGTCGACGATAAATGTGCATAAAGAATTGTATTGAATATATTATTATTACTTTAGTTATAATGCACTATAACAATGAATCATTTTTAATTTTAGTGCGTAGAAGACCTCACTGCTCCAAGAGAGATAGGCTTTTGACCCAACTACTCTGCAAGGGTTGAATCCCACGAAGACCGTATGTGACAAAGTATTACCACTAGGTACTGAAAATATTTCCAATTTCAATGAAAAGCATTTAATTTTATTATGTCTATTAGGCCGGGTCGATTTGTATGGGTGGAAAAAAACCAACAAAGCGGCTAGCAAAAACGAAAACTACAGAAAATTCTAAGAAAGTTTTGCCAAGAAACCATGGGTCTAAAATATATTCCCAGTTCGCGCAGAGCGACTTTAAATTTTGAGGTCATACTTATTAAATTGTACTCAAAAACCTATAGTTTTAAAAATAAGAGCATGCCATGCAATTAATGCAATAATAGCAGGCTTTTGTAACTTATTTGTTTTTTCACGTGGCTGAGCAAAAAACAACAAAAAAAAAAGCAATCGTACGGTACTCTTACCACACAATTGGTCTGCGTTGAATAAACAATAGTGTGTTCTAAATAATTTTTTTCAAGTTTTGAATTATTATATTAAAATTATATTATTATTTATAAACATAAGCAAATAGTGCACGAAATAAATAGATAAAAACAAAACAAAAAAAAAAAATAATAATAAAAACAAAAATGAGTGCTTCGCAGCCTCACCAGCAAGGCCGTAGGCATTCCCTAAATGCCTACTTCAGCTTTGTCGACCCAACAACAATAACAACTACTGGCAGTAAAAAGGGTAACAGCGATGATGAGTCATCGCGACGTTCAGCAGAAAAGGGAACGCAGCAAAGAACGCAGTCAGCAGAAGCAGCAGAAAACAGCAATCGGGCAACAACAAATGCACTGACAGCAACCAGTCTACCAGCAAGCGCACAGGCAGCGAAGAAAATTACAACGCAAGGTGAGAACGTAATAAAAAAAGGCCCGTCTGTACAAACAGGCATTGACCGGATTTGCCATACTAAGCAATGGTTCAGACGACGATGCGAAGGGTACCACCACAGTCGTTAATGCCAAAACCACCTCCAATATATTTGCGCTAACGTAGCAGTAATACTCTTGTTGCGAAATTAAGTCAAATTGTTGGCACTAACAATTTTCATATAGTGCCTTTGAAAAAAGGCAATATAGACGAAACAAAAATTCAGTCGTACACTGAAAAAAGTTTTATGGAAATAGTTAAATTTTTGTCAAATAAAAACAAAAATTATTATTCGTATCAACTGAAGAGCTCTAAGGGCCTAGTTGTTGTAATCAAGGGTATAGAGTCTGCCGTAGACTCTAGTGAAGTCAAAGAAGCATTGGAAGAATGCGGTTTTGGAATTAAAACAGTTGTAAATATATTTAATAGAAACAAAGTACCTCAGCCAATGTTTAAAATTGAGTTGTTGCCGAACTCAAATCAACTTAAAAAAAATGAAACACATCCAATATATAATTTGAAATATTTGCTGCATCGTAGAGTAACTGTGGAAGAACCACATAAAAGAAACGGTCCGGTACAATGTACTAACTGCCAAGAATATGGGCATACTAAATCATACTGCACTCTGCGCAGTGTTTGTGTGGTATGTGGTGATTTACATCCCACTTCTAAATGCACCCTTAAGAAAGAAGAATTAAATAAAAAATGCAGCAATTGTGGAGGAAATCACACTGCTAACTACAGGGGTTGTCCTGTATATAAAGATTTGAAATCGAAGTTGTCACAGGGCATTCAAGCACGTCGTAACCAAATGTTACAAACACCCCGTACTGATATTATAATAACCTCAGAGAAAAGTTCAAAACCTATTACTTCTACCAATAATAATATGCACGGAAGCTATGCTAATGTGGTGAAAGGCAACACTGTGCAAATGCAACTGCCGCAAAATCCTCCAAATGGAGGTATTGAAACTATGATTATAAATCTTACACAGTGTATGATACAATTTATGTCTAGCATGCAAAACATGATCCAGGATTTAATAAAATCACAAAATCAAATGCTGCAAAATTTATTAAGTATAAATGAGCTTACTAAATATATGTACATGGAATGCTAACGGTGTTAACCAACATAAATTAGAGATTATTAGATTTCTATCTGAAAAAAAACATAGATGTAATGCTTATATCAGAAACTCATTTAACAAATAAAAATAATTTCAATATACCGGGATTTAGACTATATGTTACAAATCATCCGGATGGAAAAGCACATGGTGGTACGGCAGTGTTGATTAGAAATCGTTTAAACCACTATGCTCTAGAATCTCATGCTACACCACAGTTACAAGCTACAACAATATCACTAAAAAATCGGGGTTGTGACCTAAACCTTACGGCTATATACTGTCCACTTCGTTTTAAAATTACAGAAATCGAATTTAAAGACTTTTGTGGAACACTAGGTCAAAGATTTCTAGCAGGTGGAGATTACAACGCAAAACACATGTACTGGGGCTCACGTCTTATTAATCCGAAAGGACGACAGCTGTATCAAACTGTTTTAAATAGGCACAATAACCTTGAAATAATATCTCCTGGTAAGCCGACATATTGGCCTAGTGATCGTAAGAAAATACCAGATTTGATTGATTTTGCTGTAATCAAAAATATAGATAAATCGCACATAACAGCTGATACATGTACTGATCTATCTTCTGATCATTCCCCTGTACTAATAAAGTTATTTGAACAACCCATATTCGTTAATCCAAAAGTGGGTCTAACTTCTTATAAAACGAATTGGCTAAAATATAAAAAATACGTCAGTAGCCACATTAATATTGAGTACAAAATAAATACGGAAAGTGATATTGACGAAAGTATAAGAGAAGTTAATGATATAATAACCAGCGCAGCTGTCTAAGCAACACCAAACAAAAGATATACTCGTAATCCGCTTGGCTTCAGAAAAATCTCTAATAGAGAAATAGAAATGCTTGTAAATGAAAAAGGCGTGCAAGACGTGAATGGCAGATAAATCGCTCCCCCTCCACTCAGCTTCAATTGAAAGCTGCGGTACGTAAATTAAAAAAGCGCTCAAACGTGAGGAAGAATTGAACACCGAAATGTATATAAAGAAGCTGTGTCCAAATTCAAACAAGCAAAATTTCCTTTGGAAAGCCCAAAAGTCCATGAAGCCACCAACTGACTCCAACATGCCAATACGAGACTTGGGTGGAAATTGGGCTCGAAGTGACGAGGAAAAGGCTAATTGGTTTGCAAATCACCTAGAAAAGGTATTTCAACCCAATTTGCCAAAGAATAACTTTAAGCTGTCAATCTTACCCATCACAGCTAAAGAGTCGATCGAGTCTCTTAAGACCTCACCTTCTGAAATTATTTGTATCATCAAAGAACTTAATCCAAAAAAGGCGCCGGGATATGATAATATTTCCCCAAAAATGCTAATTGAGTTACCAATTATTGCTGTAGAGGTGCTCTCGTTGCTCTTTAATGCAATTCTTAGTTTCGGATACTATCCAATTTCATGGAAAAAGTCGCATATTATCTTGATAGATAAACCTGGGAAAGACTTAACACAGCCGTCTTCATACAGACCAATCAGTCTTCTACCCTGTCTTTCAAAAGTATTTGAAAAAGTATTACTATCAAAGATAACTCTTTCCTCCATGAAAATAATACAATACCCATGCATCAATTCGGTTTTCGTGCGAAACATGGCACAATAGAGCAAGTAAATAGAATTACTAACGAGATAAGGAAAGCATTTGAGCACAGGGAGTACTGTTCAGCAATATTTTTAGATGTAGCTCAGGCGTTTGATAAGGTGTGGCACGAAGGTCTTTTAAAAATATACGATTTGTGGTAAAAGTGGGAGATTTCATATCTGATGAACGACAGATAAGAGCTGGTGTACCCCAGGGCAGTGTTTTAGGCCCAACACTATACATCATATATACAGCAGATCTTCCAACAGCTAATAATGTATTAACTTCAACTTTTGCGGATGACACAGCTATAGTGAGCCGTAACAAATGCCACATTTTAGCATCACGAATATTAGCGAAGAATTTAAGTTCTGTCGAAGAGTGGCTAGCGAACTGGCGTATAAACGTGAATGAACAGAAGTGTAAGCATATTACATTTTCGCTAAGACCAAAGATGTGCCCGGCAGTAAAAATAAACAATATATTAGTACCCCAAGCGAACGAAGTAACATATCTTGGTATTCACCTAGATAGAAGGCTCACGTGGAGAAAACACATCTCTAGTAAAATAACATGTATGAAGATTAGAGCTGCAAATTTAAATTGGCTTTTAAATAAAAACTCAAAACTTAGCCTAGACAACAAAGTGCTTTTGTATAATGCGGTCATAAAGCCGATTTGGATGTATGGCATTCAACTGTGGGGTACGACCTGTGCAACCAATATTGATATATTACAAAGGTTTCAATCAAAAATGCTTAGAACAATCACGTGTTCACTATGGTACATGCGTAACGAAAATATCCATAAAGACCTTGGTATCCCTATGGTAAAGAAAGAAGTAGAAGACAGCAGAATTAAATATATATCTAAACTCCGAGATCACCCAAACCCTCTGGCTAATGCTTTGGTACATTCTTGCGATCAAACACGACTTAAAAGAAGAGATATGCCAGCGTACTAAGGAGCAACGTATCACCAAAACAGCTCAATCACTTGCTTGAGCCTGTCTAGTTTTTAATTAGATTTAAGATTTTATAACTTATTGTTAGGCTTTAAGAAAAAGCAGATTCAATAAATAAAATAAAATTTTGGAAAAAAAAAAGTTTTAAATAGTTTTCGATTAATAAATTAAAATGGAAACGTCTGCAATGTCAGTTGATTCCACCAATTCAGAAATTGATACAATTTCAATGAACTGCGGGTCTTGTGTTCTTCCCAGTGTGAATATTGGCTTGCCAAGAGATTTAAGTGATCTAAATCTACCAAGTAATCGTGACGTATTAAATTACTAGTAGATGATTTATGTGAAGTTTGCACAAAATCGGTTGAGCAGTTTTTCATTTATCATTTTTTGTAACAAATGAATTCAATAAATGTTAATGGTGATTTTTGTTTCAAATTGAATTTTTTAATATGGAGATGTCAAATATTATGTTGTGATGTCATTCATGCGGTCATTTCATTTCAGACGTGCTTCGATTAAAGCAAATTGTCAGCGATAATTATTGCTTTGTGTTTATATTTTTAAACATGTTGTTGAGTGCATTCATACAAACGGTGAGTTTTAAATTGTTCAAAGGTATACTATGTATATGTATGAATGCACTTTTCTCAGTTTTTTAGCGAGTCGTCGGTGCTTCACATCCTTTACAGGCTTTATTTAAATTAAATTGTCAAGCAATGACAAGTTTTGAACAGTTGAAGTGAAATACATTAACTCGTGAACATTTTCGTGCGATCATTTTTCACAACTTTCGACGTGGATTATCACGACAAGAGTGCATCAATGAACTAAAACCTTTATATGGCTATGAAGAACCATCCTATAGCACTGTGAACAACTGGTACAACTTCCATGAAGGTCGTCCAAAAACAGCCGTTGTGCCAGAAAACATCGATGCCGTACGTGAACTGATAATGCAAGACCGTCATGTAAAATACCTTCAGATAGAGGCATGCCTATGCATTTCTCCCACCAGCATACATTCGATGGCCGTAAAAAAGGTTTGTTCTCGTTGGATCCCGCACAATTTGACAATCGCTAAAAAAAAGGCTCGTGTGGATTGGTGTAAAGAAATGCTGAAGAAATACGATCGCGGTGCTTCAAAAGACGTTTATAAGATCGTCGCAGGTGACGAATCATGGATCTATGCGTATGAGCCAAACAAAACAGCAATCGACAAAAAAAATAAAAAAATATAAAAAAATACTAAAAAAATAAAAAAAACATTTTCGCTTATAAATATGCCTATTTACATTATTGATTGAATTCGTTGTACCAGTTTTTCACAGTGCTATAGGATGGTGCTTCATAGCCATACAAAAATTTTAGTTCATCGATGCACTCTTGTCGTGATAATTCACGTCGAAAGTTGTGAAAAATGATCGAACGAAAATGTTCACGAGTTAATTCCATTTTTTGGCCGAGATGAATTTTTTAATTCCCTGTAAATAGAACAATTCACGATTAAATGACAAAACGTTCTGAGTGATGTTATGCTAAAAAATGTCAAACTTTCCAATGGAAATGTCAGATTGCACCTGGCAACACTTAGTGTTGCCCTAGGCCAGAATATATATAGCAGCCCTCGTAACACAAACACCCAACGTATTTTAAATATTTTATGCCTAGTGAAATTATGCATTTGTAATAAGATAAGGTCAATTAGAAAAAAATGTGTAAAATGGTTCTACCTAAGTATTTTTTTCCAAATAGCATATCTCTAACTTAAATATGAAAACAAAGCTAATATGTTAGATTTATTGCACTCATTATCACTTTCATGATTTTCATTGCCTTTATTGGCTTCTCCTGCAACATTCTTTTGAAGCAACATTGTTTAGAAAGAATGTCGTGCATGCATTTGCATCTGCCGTTTTCATAAACTTTACTCGATGAGAACAAAACATTGCAGCGTTATGCTAAACGAACGATCGAACGTAAGTTTTACTACATGTATTCACTTAATTGTTGTTAAAAATTTAGATATGTATATATTTTTACGATCGTGTGACACGAACATATTTAATAAAGGTGATATAATTTTCTATGAAACACTGGTAAAAAATGAATTATATATAAATATATAAGCAAGCCTTACCTGTAATCAAGCTTCAATTCTCCGAATCGATAGTAACTTAGTTTATACATGAGACAGTTAAGAAGAGCAGGAGCACCTTCGGAATCTATACGAAACTCTCCCCTGTCCGTAAAGTAATCACTTTCTTTAATGTCTTTGGGATGCTCACCCTCAGCGATTCGAACCATCCACAAAAACTTATTAATATCATCACCAGAATAACCAATAACTCCACCGAATATAACGAGAACATAATCCACATCTAAAGAAGTCATAATTTCATATGATTTTTCCTCCGTAGATGACATAGCTTTTCCAACTAATGCTATATGACTATTATTCCAAGTGTTATTGTCAACCAATGTAGTTCTGTTTGCCATTCCAGCAATTTGATAACCATAGTCCCACCATGACATAATACGGGCATTATCATCAGTATTTTGGGAAAGCCAATAATAAGCTTCCCGGAAGTCATCCAATATATTACGTGAACTATAAGTTAAAAAACATATATATAAATCTTAATATAAATATAACACAAATTCAACTTATTAAGCATTCAATTAATTTAAGATTTAAAAATAATATTACTTTTAAGCCGATATTATTGTTATTAAAATGATACACCTACATACTAAACGTCGTGCTTCAATTAAAAAAATAAAAAATACAATTTATTCATCGCATGTCAGTCTTTTGCATTTCGAGCTCATTTTGTAAAGTTCACTATCTTTCAATTGATATATCTATAGCTGAATGTGTTTTGTTTTTTATTTTTAATATTTTTGATTTCTAACATGTCATTAACTTATTTCTAAATAAAAAATTTCTATACCGTAAAAAGTACCGCTATAGAATGTAGTCAAATATGCACAATACTTGAAAATTTTGAGTGGTAAAGTTTGCGTGGCCACGAGTGTAGGTTATCATGGCGCGATACCGGTCGCCATTGACGGTTATGTTCTCACCGGCATCATTTTTAAAGAAATAACCGATGATTTCACCGGCTTTCAATCTCTTCATCCCTCGTTCTGGATGAAAAGGCAGCTCTTGAATCTCTTCGTCTCAAATGGGGCAATTTTAATTGTTTACATACCCTTTGAGCCAGAAATGGGCCTCATCGCTAAACAAATTTGACGATCTTCTTAGAACTTTTCAAGAGCATGCAGTCTATTCGGTCGAATATTATCCAATAACGAATGCTTGGTCTCAAGATGGGTGAATGTGAATAGTACGTTCAGTATGCCGATTATGTTGATAAGTTGAGCGAAGCGCCCGAAACGCATTCTTTACAAAACCTGAATTTTCGAAATAAAGTTGATGATTTGTAAACGTTGTTCAGGCACAAGTCTTTCCATGATGAAATGCCAAACAATACTAAACCAAAATAACATGACAACTTGCCAAGACTCACGCGTGATATATTTAAAAAAGGCGATTGAAAAAAGTACGTCTACTTGGATCAACCGTTATTAGCACAGTATACTAGGCAGACCATTAGTTTGATTTGTGGTGGACAAGTAATCTCTAAGCGTGAACAGCATACATTAAAAAAATTACATTTTCGAACACCCGTTTCCTTTAAGAGGTATAAACCTTTTTAGGTTGATAGCTGCACATATGTTTAGTGTTTGATACTTGTGTTTAGAAAATTAGGCATTTATATGACTTAACCAATTTACTCACACCCCTTTGTATCCAGAAAACGTTACTGTTTGGTATGGCTTGCATAGCGTAGGCTTATTCAAATCATTCATCCTTTCGCTAGAATGGACTTTTGCTGATTAAATCACATTAAAATATGGGCTTGGTAATATTCCATTCCGATTTAAAAATTATTTTTATAAACAAATATTGATTGATTTACTTATTAAAATCTTTACTGAAGTCAGTGTTTAGATTAAAATACTTATGAAGAAAACTATTTTAAATAGACCCCTTATAAGCCAATATACATAAGTAAGTTTAGAAGCGTTCAGCTTTTCTATTTTTTATATCATACAATTTTTTTAAATTACAAAACTCTAACCTCTCTAACCAAGAAATATGAAAGGACGTAGTTGTACGAGCTAATTCGTCTGTATGAACACAGCTGTGTTAAGTTTTTCCTAAATTTATATATCGGCTATTACAAATAATTAATGGTGTTCTGCGTACAAATTTCAGAGAGTCTGACTACTGTACAGTTAAGGTGATACGTTATTTTGAGTTTAGGCCCTTCTTTCTATCTAATTTGAGCGACAAGGGCCCTAGCTTCAGTGTTCACATGGTCAGAAAGTCTTTCCATATGGCACTTTGCATATTTGTTGATTGATGCGGCAACTGATTCAATTCCGAGATCCGTTCAAGATCGTTACTGCGAACAAACCAAGGTGCATCTTAAAATGTTGTTTTTGAATCCCTAGATTTATACGACAGAATTTGGTATCCCCGCAAAACTAATATAACTGTGTAAACTCATATTGAGCAATACCAAAACGTTCAGTCAAGATCGAGAAGAACCTCTCCGATCCGTTCGATACCAAACGAGGTTTCAGACAAGGCGACTCCCTACCTTGGGACTTCTTCAATTTGCTGCTGGAGAAAATAATTCAAGCTGCTGAACTTAATCGAGCAGGTACAATCTTTCATAAGAGTGTACAGCTGCTGGCGTATACTGATGATATTGATATCATTATTATCAACAACCACGCAGTTAGTTCTGCTTTCACCAGAATGTAGTGAACGAGAGGAAACACGAATATCTTTTGTCATCAAACAAACACTCGTCGCACTCGCGACTAGGCTCTCACGTCAGTGTTGACAGTCATAACTTCGAAGTCGCAGAAAATTTCGTCCATCTTGAAACCAGTATTTGACATAGTTCAGGGAATTAAGAGACAGCGGCTAAGTCATGTCGTCCAAATGGATAAAAACGCTCCAGCTCTAAAAGTATTCGACACAGTACCCGCGGGGGGAAGCAGAGGAAAAGGATAATCTTCACTCCGTTGGAGAGATCAGGTGGAGAAGGCCTGGCTGCACTTGATATCTCGAATTGGCGCCAAATTGCGAAAAGAAGAAACGACTCGCGCGCTATTGTAAACTCGCCGATAATCGCGTAAGCGGTGTTTACGCCAAAAAGGAAGGAGAAGCTATGGCTTTAGCGGCCCAAAAGTTGTATCCCATAAGCCTAAACTGGTCTGCAGAGTTTCTACCCAATAGCCAATACATGTTTCTGAATTTTATTTCTTCTTTTTTTCTTTTTGATATGTAAGTTTTGTGTACAAGGTCGTGTCTAGATATTTCTCAAAATTGTGATATGGTATTTGCACACCGTTAAAGTATAGGGCATATATCTAGTATTGTTGTATGTAAATTAAATGTGAACTGATTTATATATTAGTGTATAATATATTAAAGTTTGAAAAGCCAACTTTATAAGTATGTGATAGTTATTTTTGAGAAACGAAAATTAGTTGGTGAAATTTTAGTTTGAATGAAAAAACGAAAATTCCTATGTTAAATGTATGGGAACCTAAAACAAAAATAGCGACCCCTTAGACTTAAGCTACAGCGCCTGGCTTGAAGGAGGATTTTTTGTCTGTCAACAACTAACATTTGAGGGGGTAAGAGTTGAAAAAAAAATTAAAAAATATTTTTTGAAGCACCCTAATATACACCCAACTCTTTTTTTACACGGTTTCTTTTCAAACGGATTTAAAGTTACACGGTTGAAAAAAATTTTTTTTTTTTAATTTTAATCTAGTACGGTTTCAAAGTCACTGTCATAAATATTACAAAAAGAAGGTAAAAAATATATTTCAAAAGTTCAAAGGACAAAAAATATAATCAAAATCTTTTATAATAAAAAAAATATTTTTATTAAGCGAAATAATAGAAAACTTGGTAATACATTGTAGTGTATTCTTAATCGTCTAATACATATGCACAACTTTTAGGCATAGACCTAATTAGGCTACCGAAAGTGTTCTGTGGAACAGAATACCAGACCTTTCTACCTTCGCTCAGAATTCTGCCTTATTTTTCGGTTTAAGGGGTGCAATATTTTCCTTAACAATTTTCCATAAGTTTTTGGCGAGAATCAGAGTAAGCGGCCAAGCCATAACGCTAGCTTCATGATCCGATAACCATTTTTTTTAAGACCCGAAGTATGTTTCGGGTCGCTCTCTTGATGGAATTGCCAAAATGCAAGGCGAATTCTATTCAATATTTGGGAGTATGACCTTATCTAAAACTTTTACCTACATATGGCGATCTATGTTTTCCTGTATCCAAAAAATAGGTCCCGAAACACAATATGAGAAACAATGCTAAGTCATTATAATGTCGCCACGGGGTCTGAAGGACCTAGTCGTGTAGCGGACGTACATTTCTTTATTTTTTTGGTTGGACCCACACCCAACTATCATTTCCTATCATATTAATTTTGCATTGAGACCATAAAATGTCGAACCATTTTTTCTTAATAATACGATTGCATCTATGCCGTTTTCTCAGCATTGGCACCTTTCGGGACCATGTGCGAAAGCAATTTTTCTCCACAAGTCGTCTTCTTACTGTTCTTGAAGAAATGTTTGCACATAATTCTTATTTTATAGCTGCGGAGGTCTTAAACAGTACGCGCATCGGCAATCATGCAATATTTCGAATGACTTGCGCATTAATTTTTTTGTGGTCGGACTATTTTCTCAACCTTTTTCGGAAACTTTAAGGCATCAAAGACAAATGTTTGAGACATATTTCATATGTTTGCAATTCGCCCTTACGTGTGACCTATTCCTTGCAAATTTTGGACGCACAATCTTTCCTCCTCTGAATAAGGTTTTGCTCGGCTCCTTTTTTTTAAATAAATTCATAATAACTAATTAAGTTAATACAACTACTTTTTGCGCTTTTTAAATTCAATATTTTTCATTTAAGAAGTCATTTCGCTACTGATTCTATTATTTTGTCACTAAGCATGAGGCACGCTATTTACACTTTTTAAATTACAGTTAACTGTAAAACTCGACAATGCTATCTTTTCCTCTTTTTTCAAAGTACATATTATAGCCTTTGTTATTATGTAGAAAAATTACTACATAAATGAAAAATTTCGAAAATTTTATGCTATTGTTTCCAAGCAATACCTTTGATTCTATTTTATTGTCCGTAACTGTAGTAGTAACCTTATTCGATAACTCTTACCTACACATTTTGTTCGCATGATATTTACATTCCTGAAATGGATATCTCCAGCGATGATACCGAGAGATGATTTAGTCCAGTTCGTCACAAACTATTGCGCTTGTTATCAAGTAGCGACGAGTAATTATGTAGCTATAAAAATATTTTTTCCTTTTTTCTATTCCAAGTTTTCTGTTCTTAATTCTGGATTAACAGATTTCTTTTGTTTTTTGCTTAATCTACCAATTTTTCACCTGTATGAATTACGTATTTTAAGTTTTAATGCTCATTAAAATGCCATATGAATATACAATTTGTATGCATATCTGAAATTTTATAGTTTCCCCCATTTTACTATAGAAAACGCTTCTCTTTTCCACGGATTTCTGAGGAACGTATCTACCGTGTAAAAAAAAGAGTTGGGTGTATGTTCAAATATTTTGTTTCAATGTTCGCAAAAACATGCGATATCTTGCAATTGGAGCACTTTGTGCAATACAATTGTCATCGTTTGGTAGATCGCACGTAAAGAGTAATAAAAGGATGGGTCCTAACACACTCCCCTGAGGAACACCAGCATTATTTCCTTTAAATCAGAGTATATATCTTCACGTTTAATTCGAAAAAAAAACAGTTCGGAAAGGATTAGGAGCCTGCCATTGAAAACTTAGATACGCATTGTAGATTAATAGTAACATTCATTATAGCAGTGAGGAAGGTGTTTTAATATTTCACTGGTAATAAGGTCAAACCCACATACCTAATCGTTACTTACTATAGAGATTTCGGGATTGTAGGGATTGCCGTAAGTATGAAGTTTCATTTCCGCTGCATTAGATGTATCATATGTTTCAAAAACACCTTTAAAGTATTCCGAAAAAACATGTGCTCTCTCCATATTGCTCTTGGCCTATGTCTGATATGCTTTTTTAATTAGATGATGCTGAATTACGGATCGAGAAAAAATTTTAGTACACTTCCAAAGTAAATAATTATGCTTACGCTCCTAATGTAGACTTTTCAGATAATAGCTGAGAGTTATATTTTCAAAAGCCTTTATCTTATTGGTCTTATGTTTTTTACACATTTTACTATTAACATCACAGCAGTTGACAACTTTTATCGGATGGAGGTCTTGTTTGTTGCCACTTTCGGCGTAATCGGCGTTTTTCTGCTACCATTTTTTAATTTCTTTAGTATACTTATGACCTGCTGTGACGTTTCTTTTAATTGGTGTACTACTACAGGCTGCATATTAATTGTTTTCGTCAAATTTATGATTTCGTTATCTGGATCGAAATTACAAGGTATTTTTACGTGATTATAAACATTGGATAGCATTTGCTAAAAGTATTCCCAGTCAGTGCTATTTGTTAGCGTATGTGGTGTATTCCTTAATAATACCACTCTATAAAAATTGTATATTAGTGAATGGACAGAAGTTTTATCCAAACCGTTTTCTATGCAAATATAATTTGAAGAGATATGTTTGGTAATGAAAAAAACGATTAGATCTGGTGTTGTAAGAGGATTTGTTGGCCAGTACGTTAGTGTCCCAGTAGACATTATACTGCGCCCTGTCAGTTGAAGAGCTTTCAACAACTCTCTGTTTCTATGTCATTTTGGTGTTTGGCCGTTTGCGTTCCATAGCATAATTTTTAAGAATTTAGTGATATTTATTTATATTTGTACTAAATATCTGTATATGGAATGGTAATGGTGTTAACCAACATAAATTAGAGATTATTAGATTTCTGTCTGAAAAAAAAGATGTAATGCTTATATCAGAAACTCATCTAACAAATAAAAATAATTTCAATAAACCGGAATTTAAGCTATATGTTACAAATCATCCGGTTGGAAAAGCGCATGGTGGCACGGCAGTGTTGATTAGAAATCGTTTAAACCACTATGCTCTAGAATCTCATGCTACACCACAGTTACAAGCTACAACATCACTAAAAAATCGGGTTTGTGACTTAAACCTTACGGCTATATACTCTCCACCTTGTTTTAAAATTACAGATAGCGAATTTAAAGACTTTTTTTGAACACTAGGTCAAAGATTTCTAGCAGGTAGAGATTACAACGCAAAACACACGTATTGGGGCTCATGTGTTATTAATCCGAAAGGAAGACAGCTGTACTACACTATTACGAATAAGCATAATAAGCTGGATATAATATCTCCTGGTAAGCCGACACACTGACCCAGTGATAGAAAAAAATACCAGACTTAATAGATTTTGCTGTAGTAAAAAGTATAGATAGATCGCTTATGGCAGCTGATACATGTACAGACTTATAATCTGATCATTATCCTGTACTAATAAAGTTATACGAACAGCCCATGATATTTGAGCCAAAAGTTTCTCTTACATCACATAAAAGTAACTGGTTGAAGTATAGAAAATATATCAGCAGCCACATCAATATTGATTGCAAAAAAATACAGGAAGATACATTAATTTATGGTAAAAGTGGGAGATTTCATATCTGATGAACGACAGATAAGGGCTCGTGTACCACAGGCCAGTGTTTTAGGCCCAACTCTATACATCATATGCAGCCGTGGTCACGCAAATAGCACACTTAGTTAGTCATAGGAAGCAATAAGCGCTAATACAATTGACAAAGATCTTTAAAAGAGCTTAAAATATGATTACTTGTTTAATTATTTATCCATTTAAGTAAAAAAAAAGCCAAATAGCAATTCACAACTAATTTGCATTATTTGAAAAACTTGAACACGCTCTAAAATGTCTTGGTCACCCAAATAGCACATTTTACTATATCTGCAAAAGTCATGTGAAATTAGTGAAATTTAATCAATTGAATTTTGGTACCATAATATGCTTACGTTGCTAATACTTGGTTCTATATTCCAGATTTTCAATTATAGCATCACATCCGCATATCATATTTTCTACAAGCTTCTCGCATTTCTTCTTTGGGATGGAGTACCAAGCTTCCTTAATACCTTCCTATAAATCCTCAAAATGTGTAAAATTCTTAGCAGCAATTTTAAGGTTAACATCGTTACATAAGTTTTCTATTGGATTAAGGTCAGGGCTTAGAGCCGGCTAATCCAATTTTTTTTTTCTTTCTTAAGCAAATCCTTTGTGATTTTGGCTGTCTGATTAATGCCGTTATCATGCATAAAAGTACATCGAAAGGGCATGCAATTGAAAGCAAATGGTTCCGTTTCGTTTCTTAATATGTCTAAATATTGATACCGATCCATTTTCCCCTAAATGGGAATAATTGGATCCACGCCATGCCAGGAAAGGGCACCCCATATCATCATACTTCCGCCTGCATATGTTATCGTCTTTTTTGTGCACCTGGAATTCAAGGATTGACTTTTAGGACGATAGACATTACTTTTCCCCTCAGGACCATTCTATTAATTTTGGTTTCATCAATATATATAGTATCGGGTGATTTTTTAAGAGCTTGATAACTTTTTTTAAAAAAAAAACGCATAAAATTTGCAAAATCTCATCGGTTCTTTATTTGAAACGTTAGATTGGTTCATGACATTTACTTTTTGAAGATAATTTCATTTAAATGTTGACTCATGTGGTTTCAACAAGATGGCGCTACATGCCACACAGCTCGCGATTCTATGGCCATTTTGAGGGAAAACTTCGGAGAACAATTCATCTCAAGAAATGGACCCGTAAGTTGGCCACCAAGATCATGCGATTTAACGCCTTTAGACTATTTTTTGTGGGGCTACGTCAAGTCTAAAGTCTACAGAAATAAGCCAGCAACTATTCCAGCTTTGGAAGACAACATTTCCGAAGAAATTCGGGCTATTCCGGCCGAAATGCTCGAAAAAGTTGCCCAAAATTGACTTTCCGAATGGACCACCTAAGACGCAGCCGCGGTCAACATTTAAATGAAATTATCTTCAAAAAGTAAATGTCATGAACCAATCTAACGTTTCAAATAAAGAACCGATGAGATTTTGCAAATTTTATGCGTTTTTTTTTTAAAAAAAGTTATCAAGCTCTTAAAAAATCACCCGATACATTTTTCCTAAAAATAAGGTCTTCATCCCTATGTGTTTTCGCGAAACGTAGCCGATTTTGACAGAAGTGTTTTTTTTTACTCGGGCAGCCAAAAGGTTGTACCTCATTAAAACGTCTTCCAACAGTCTTCCGCGATATATTTAATCCATTTTCTTCATTGATTTCCTGCACTATTTGTCATGAAAACTTAAAAGGGTCGGCCTTGCTTCTCCAGACTATGGCTCTATCTTCAGTAATTGTTGTTTTTCGCAGTGGTTGTAGTTTTTTTTTGGTTTTGGTGAAATAGATCTCGTTAGCTTTTGTGAATTTAAGACCATTTTAAGCCATTTTCTGGGAACAATTCAATAAAACAGCAATTTCTGAACAGTTTTCCCGGATTTTTTCAAATTGTGCATAATGCGTCTTTTTTCAGCACTACATTGCTTACCACGGCCCATTTCCACTCGAATTAAATCACTTTATCATAGACAACCTTAATTAGTAATAAAAATTCATTCCTTATCATGTTTTTGCAAACAAATTTTAACTTTCTAAAAAATGTGCTATTTTTGTGCCCAGCCATTTTAGAGGGAGTTCAAGTTTTTCAATTAATACTAATTATTCGTGAATTTCTATTTGCTGTTTTTTACTTAAATGGGTAAATTAATAAACAAGTAATCATATTTTAAGCCCTTTTTAATCTTTAAAAAAGTTTTGTCAATTGTATAAGCGCTTATTGCTTCTTACGACTAAGTGTGCTATTTGCTTGACCATGGCTGTATACAGCAGATCTTCCAACTGCTAACAATGTTTTGCGGATGACACAGCTTTAGTGAGCCGTTCAAAATACCACATAAAAGCATCAAGAGTATTAGCCGAGCACTTATGTAGGTGTCGAAGAATGGCTGGCCAACTGGCGTATAAATGTGAATGAACAAACGTGTAAGCATTTTACGTTTTCGCTAAGACCAAAAATGTGTCCGGCAGTAAAAATTAACAATATTTTAGTACCCCAAGCGAATGAAGTAACTTACCTTGGTATTCACCTAGATAGAAGACTTACGTAGAGAAAACATATATCTAGCAAAATAACTTTCATAAAGATAAGAGCTGCCAATTTAAATAGGCTTTTAAATAATCTTAGCCTAGACAACAAAGTGCTTTTATATAATGCGGTCATAAACCCGTTTTGGATGTACGGCATTCAACTGTGGGGTACGACCTGTGCAACTAATATTGATATAATACAAAGGTTCCAATCGAAAATGCTTCGAACAATTACGTGTTCACCATGGTACATGCGTAACGAAAATATCCATAAAGACCTTGGTATTCCTATGGTAAAGAAAGAAGTAGAAGACAGCAGAATTAAATATATATCTAAACTTTGCTTTGGTACATTCCTGCGATTAAACACGCCTTAAAAGAAGATATATGCCTGCGTATTAAATAGCAATGTATCACTAAAGCAGCTCAATCACTTGCTTGAGCTTGTCTAGTTTTTAAATAGATTTAAGATTTTATAACTTATTTTAGGCTTAAAAAAGCAAATCCAATAAATAAAATAATATTGAAAAACAAAAAATATTTTGTACTGCTTTTTGAAGCCTCTCTTCAAGTACAAGGGTAAACTTATTTTGCTTTGTAAGCCTTTCTAAAATTTGTTGTAGAATGCTAGCATCATTTGAGCAAGTGTTATATTTTACAACTTGCGAATAAGTTAGCCCATTTGCGGTTGAAACTTTATTCTTAGCAATTGATTGGCGTATTGTGTGTTTGGAAGCCTTTTGTTATCTTTGTCAACCAAGCTTTTAGGATGTGGATCGGTTTTCTTTGTGCCAGTTGACAGTAGATGTGAGTAGGTAAGAAGATACATATCCAACAGCTCTTTGATTTTCCACCTTAGTTTGTTGGCTGCGTTTATCGCTAAGAATCCCTTTTATGAAGGATTGATATTATTGTCTCTGGCTCGTTTGAATGATGTAAATTTTTGGCGATTACCTTAATTGCTTATTTTCATAAGAAAGCCATGGTAAATTCTGTGTAGTTAGAATTTTGGTTAACTTTCTATGATCATCAGGGTCTGATGTATTGATTTTTATATGTATTATTAATATTATAATTTTTTTTGGTATTCACAGTTACTCGATATCATTATTAGTGGAGGTCATGATATTTTCTTTTCTGTTTGATTCCTTGCTTCTTCTTTTATGGTATTTGATGTAGCTGGAACCACAAGTGAGAAGATAGTTCAGTTTTCTTTTTATTACTAGGCCTTTTTTCAGGATCTAATCTGTTTCGCGGGCAAGCTCTTCCTCATATGTTGCATAAATTTCAGCATTTATTTCATTATTTGTGGGATTTATATTTTTTGTTTTTAAGTTCTGATTTTCGGCTTTGAGCAAGAATACTCTCTTTTTTAGTTCTGCGCACTATTGCTCTATTGTATCCAAATTTCTGGATTTTTTATTCATAATTGTTTCATAATTAATATGTTTATTTGCCGTAGTTTTTGGGTTTTCAGGTAGTTGGTCACCACCAGGTGGAGTAAAAATAACTATATGGCAACTATCAGATTTAACAATTTCGGTGTAAACTTTTAGACTAATGTAATACGTAAGCCGTGTAAAAGGCCTTACAACTACTGGGAAACTTTTAGCAGGTGCGACAGCTTCTCCACTCGATCATCTCACCGCGCTTCAACTTTCAGACAATCTCCGTGAAAAGCATTTCGGTGTAAAAACAATTTTTTTATATTATTATTATTATAGTAAATATTTAAAATTATTGTATTAATTTCTATCACACTTTAATTCTCTCCACTTCGGTCCAGAGTTACCACGGTCAAATGTTCATGCACTATTGAATGTATGAATGCTAATGCCTATAGTTGTCTCTATCTCACAATAGGTCACATGACAAACTGGCAATTTCAGTTTGCGCACAGCACCGGTAGTTTCCGTAACAACAACCATACCATAGATAAACATTGGTCTTTGAAATTAATTTAATTTGAATTATTGTATTATTTTAATTTGAATTATAATATTAAAAATGCATGGGTAAAGACAAGTCATAAAGTTACAGATCAGATAACGTTAAAGCCACACACATGTTTTAAATTGTACACTTGAAAACAACCACATGTACTCGTAGCATATCAAGCAGCATAAGCAATATGCTGCTAATACGTACAAACATATACACATACACATATATTTAGTTATTTAAGATAGTTTTAAAATTTGTATATAAGCAAGGAAAATACCAAATAAAAACCAGAATGAAATAATTCTCAGCTTAGTGAAGGTTTTTTCATTTCCCCCCACCAGTGGTAAGGTTTGATAAAATCTTCATTGAGTTTTAAACATTTGGTCCTTTGAGCCGGATTTAGAGCTCGGCCAAATTAAAAAGTCCTGTATTTACAAAACAGTCAATCTACAAAAAAGCCCTGCTTAAAATACAGGCAACATAAATCAAATTAAATATTTGGTCCTATCGAGCCTTAAAAAAGAGCTCAGCCAAATTTAAAAAAGCCCTGATATTATAAAAAATACAGGCAAATAAAATAAAGCCCTGTTACTAATATACATTTGGTCCTTCGAGCCGGATTTAGAGCTCGGCCAAATTAAAAAGTCCTGTATTAATAAAACAGGCAATATATAAAAAAGTCCTGTTCAAAATACAGGCAAATTAAAACAAAATAATTATAAGACGGATGTTTATTCCCGCATATTAGCAACATGAAACAAATGAAACAGGGGGAGTGTTTTATGAGTACACCACTCACGTAGAATGACGATCTCTATACGGTGCGAAGGCATTAATTATAAACAAATATATACAAAAGACTAAGCTTCAAAATCCGTTTTGAAAAGCAAAGTATAAAAAGAACTTGGCGAAACCTCAAATTCGTTTGAAGAAAAAGTATTTATACTTTATTTTACTAGGGAAGAGAGAGATCTTGGCAGCAGAAATCCTAAGTATATGAAATTGGAACCTTCTGAAGTTGGAAATTAAAATGTGTGCGTAACTTTCAAAATTGCTTGGACTAAAACAAACATTCCAAAATTATTTTTCCAAATATACTAAAGATTGATGAAATATCAGACTGTTTACCATATTTAACCTCAACTGAAGAATGGCTAATAATGCCCAGATTGCCCCTTCTGACCATACTTTCATTAGGATATCAAAAGCAGAGTTTCTCGAAAGTGTTGTTATTAAAATACTCATTTTTGTTAACAATATTGTAACCAATTGTATCTTTACGACGGCGCACAATGGGTCAGAAACGGCATTTTTCGGCAAAAATGTTGTACTTATTTTAAAACTGCTTGCTTATATAAATTTGATTGATAAGTGTGACTTCTTAGATCTAAGAAGTTGGTGAAAAGATATAGCGAGTCTATAGCCTGTTGTAGTAGAGGTTGGCTCGCCCAAGATGAGCGAGACGAGTTGCAAAATAAAATGAAAAATTAAGTAACCAGTTGATTCTTTAACTTTTTAATAATTTAATTATACAGAGTATTCAATTTTTTGGGACATTATAAAACTTGTTTTAACAGGAATATCTTACACAGAGTACTTTTCATAGCAAGAAAATGGCTATAGAAAAAGAATTAATAATAACTGTTATTTATTAATATCTATCATATAATATTTACGATATACCATATTAAATACTTACTTAACACTATCTAATCGCTCTCATTTTATCTTGATTATAATGAATAGTAATGAATTCTTAAATCTAATAAAAAATTAAAGGCATAGTTGAACAAAATGATAACATGTAATAAACAAATTTAAGATTATAAAAAAAATACGTTCTCATTTACTAAGTTTGAGATTTAATTTAAAAGTAGTCCTTTTGCATCTTCTAATAGATCTATGTGTTTTATTAAAGTCGTAACTCTTACACTTGATAAAAGTGGATCAGAAGTAGCTAAGAGTCTCTTTAAAATATCTTCGTTAGTTGAAGTTCGACTGCATTTCCTTGCGTAACGAAAGCGATAGTTTCTATAATCCTTGTTACGAGCCTCCTGCGCCTCTTCAGAAAGATTACCGATAGGGAGAAAAGAACTTCTAATTATACTTTCGCCATGTACCAGCATTTTATCTATTGTCACTGGCATATAATACCAGTTATACGTCCCAACAAATAGTCTAGCCGTATCTAAAGCATACTTTCCATATTTTACTGGGTCTATGCTCTCACCACAAGTAATAACTTCAAGTATTGTAGCCAATCGTTTGATTAATTCCAGGTCAACCCGTTACCTCCAAAACTACCTCGGGATTTTGAAAAAATTTTCTAGACGCATTTCCAGTATTTGAGCCACTTAAAGAAGAAAACAAGAAAAGGATTCAGACAGAATTACGCCAAAGATTGGTTATTAGGGTTGACCATGTTCAACAGGGATTAGGAACATGTTCAACCCTAATACCCAATATTTGGCGTAATTCTGTCTGAATCCTTTTCTTGTTTTCTTCTTTAAGTGGCTTGGTTTCCGCATTAGTAGACCACCTTTTAAAAGTTAAATTATACCCAATATGTAAAAAAAATTCCATTGTTTTAATTCTAGCATGTAAGGGAGAAATTCCCAACTTAACTGCTTCCTGATTGCATGATTTTTTGACGACGGATTCTAGGTTGCTCATTTCTTTAGGGCTTGCATTACATATGTAACAGACAGATGATGCTTTACAACCAGTTGCTGCTTGAGCTACTTTTGTGTCCATCATGGTAAATAAAAAATTGTGACGTATTTCAATAACCTTGTCCTTATGGTTTCCTGTATCCTCTCGACAATGGCTTGCGGTTTCCTTGGCATAGTCAAATTGAATCGGCCGACAAAACTTTTTGGAAGAAAGCCTAAAGTTCTTCCATAACGTGTCGGTTTGGTCTATAGTTTTAAGCACTAAAGGAACCATAGATACCATAAATAAATTTGCATCAGATATACCATCAAATTCGTTAGGTATGAACTGGTGGTATTGACTTTGATTTGACACAACCCTATATCGATGTTAGAGTCATTATTTCTGGAACATGAGCTAGATTTGTGAAGTTCTCGGCGGCCAAAATAATTCTTTTAGCTGTGTGATCAAGTAAACTTTGCAAATCAACTTGCGCATTCGATTGTGTTCAAAGTGTACGGACGTGTTTTTGAATTCGCTCCGTGATTCTAATTTTTGCAAAAAGTAAGCAAACAAAAATAATAAATAAAAACAAACAAACAAATAAAAAAACAGTGCACACAAACTTTTAATAATAAACATTAACAAATAGTGCACAAAACAAATATATAAAAACAAAACAAAAAAACAAACAATTATGAGTGCTTCGCAGCCTCAACCGCAAAACCGTAGGCATTCCTTAAATGCCTACTTCAGTTTTGTCGAGCCAACAAAAGCAACTCCTGGCAAAAACAAATGTAACGGCGATGATGAGTCATCGCATCGATCAGACGAAAGAGAGACTAAGCAAGCGCAGTCAGCAGAAGCAGCAGTAAACAGCAATCGGGCAACAACAAAAAAAGGGCCATCAGTTCAGACTGGTATCGATCGCTTCATTAATGTAAAAAGGAAATTGAGTCCTATTAAAACAGCGGTCAATACCAAAAAATTTCAAGCAAACACGCCAAACACCAAAAAGCCAGAAATTCTTAATGGCAACAGATTTGCCTTATTAAGCAAAGGGCCTAACGACGAAGCAACGGGTACCACCACGGTCGTGAATTCCAAACCCCCTCCAATCTATTTGCGTGAGCGTAGCTAAAATGCGCTTGTTTCAAAAATGAGCAATATAATAGGCACAAACAATTTCCACATTGTGCCTTTGAAAAAAGGTAACATAGATGAAACAAAAATTCAAACATACACTGAAAAAAGTTTCATGGAAATTGTAAAATTCCTATCAAATGATAACAAGAATTACTACTCTTACCAACTGAAGAGCTCAAAAGGCCTAGTTGTTGTCATAAAAGGTATAGAGTCTTCGGTAGACTTTAACGATGTTAGAGAAGCACTAGAAGAAGGTGGTTTTAGCATTAAATCAGTAGTAAATATTTTTAACAAGAACAAAGTCCCACAACAACTGTTCAAAATAGAATTGATGCCAAATTAAATTAAAGAAAAATGAAATACACCCGATTTACAATTTAAAATATCTTCTCCATCGCAGAATCACCGTTGAGGAACCACACAAGAGAAATGGTACAGTACAATGTACAAACTGCCAAGAGTATGGACACACGAAAGCATATTGCACTCTACGAAGTGTATGTGTAGTATGTGGTGATCTACATCCAACTTCAAAATGTACTCTTAAAAAAAGAGGATTTAAATAAAAAATGCAGCAATTGTGGAGGAAATCACACTGCTAACTACAGGGGTTGCCCTGTATACAAAGATTTAAAATCGAAGTTGTCACAGGGCATCCAAGCACGTCGTAACCAAATGATGAATATTCCATCTAATGAAAATATTAAAATCCCCGTCCAAATTTCAAAACCAGTAAATCTTAAGGACAATGCTACACAAGGGAGTTATGCAAACGTGGTGAAAGGCAATACTACACAAATGCAATTGCCCCAAAACCAACCAAATGGAAGCGTTGAAACTATGATTTTAAACCTCACCCAATGTATGACACAATTTATGGCTTCAATGCAAAATATGATTCAAGAGGTAATCAAATCACAAAACCAAATGTTGCAAACTTTTTTAAGTAAAAAATGAGTGTATTGAACATTTGTTTATGGAATGCTAACGGTGTTAACCAACATAAATTGGAACTCATTAGATTTCTGGATGAAAAAAGTATCGATGTAATGCTATTGTCAGAAACTCATCTCACGAACAAAAACAATTTCTTTATACCGGGATTTAGACTCTATGTTACAAACCACCCAGATGGAAAGGCACATGGAGGAACAGCAGTGTTGGTTAGAAAACGGTTAAATCACCACACATCAGAATCTTATGCCACCGCGCAATTACAAGCTACAACAATAACTATTAAAAATCGCTGGGGACTTAAATCTGACGGCCATATACTGCCCGCCTCGGTTTAAAATTACAGACATCCAATTCAAAGACTTTTTTGGAACACTAGGCCATAGATTTATAGCAGGTGGAGATTACAATGCAAAGCACACGTATTGGGGCTCACGGCTAATTAATCCGAAAGGACGACAGCTGTATCACACTATTATAAATAGGCACAATAACCTTGACATAATATCTCCTGGTAAGCCGACATATTGGCCTAGTGATCGTAAAAAATACCAGATTTAATTGATTTTGCTGTAATCAAAAATATAGATAAATCGCTTATAACAGCTGATACAAGTACTGATCTATCTTCTGATCACTCTCCTGTACTAATAAAGTTATGTGAACAACCCATATTCGTTAATCCAAAAGTAGGTTTGACTTCTTATAAAACGAATTGGCTAAAATATAAAAAATACGTGAGTAGCCACATTAATGTTGAGTACAAAATAAATACAGGTAGAGATATCGACGAAAGCATAGAAGAACTCAATGATAATAACTAAAGCAGCTGTCTTAGCAACACCAAACAAAAACTATAAGCCGCTTGTTGCCAGAAAAATTACTAACAGAGAAATAGAAAAGCTTGTAAACGAAAAAAGGCGTGCAAGACGTGAATGGCAGATAAATCGCTCCCCCTCCACTCAGCTTCAATTGAAAGCTGCGGTACGTAAATTAAAAAAAGCGCTCAAACTTGAGGAAGAATTGAACACTGAAATGTATATAAAGAAGCTGTGTCCAAATTCAAACAAGCAAAATTCCCTTTGGAAAGCCCAAAAGTCCATGAAGCCACCAACTGACTCCAACATGCCAATACGAGACTTGAGTGGAAATTGGGCTCGAAGTGACGAGGAAAAGGCTAATTGTTTTGCAAATCACCTAGAAAAGGTATTTCAACCCAATTTGCCAAAGAATAACTTTAAGCTGTCAATCTTACCCATCACAGCTAAAGAGTCGATCGAGTCTCTTAAGACCTCACCTTCTGAAATTATTTGTATCATCAAAGAACTTAATCCAAAAAAGGCGCCGGGATATGATAATATTTCCCCAAAAATGCTAATTGAGTTACCAATTATTGCTGTAGAGGTGCTCTCTTTGCTCTTTAATGCAATTCTTAGTTTCGGATACTATCCAATTTTATGGAAAAAGTCGCAGTTTATCTTGATAGATAAACCTGGGAAAGACTTAACACAGCCGTCTTCATACAGACCAATCAGTCTTCTACCCTGTCTTTCTAAAATATTTGAAAAAGTGTTACTATCAAAGATGTCTCCTTTCCTCCACGAAAATAATATAATACCAACGCACCAATTCGGGTTTCGTGAAAAACATAGCACGATAGAGCAAGTAAATAGAATTACTAACGAAATAAGAAAAGCATTTGAGCAAAGAGAGTACTGTTCAGCTTTATTTCTAGACGTGGCTCAGGCGTTTGATAAGGTGTGGCATGAAGGCCTTTTGTATAAGATTAAAAACATTCTACCTTTAGAATTGTATAAAACATTGGAGTTTTATTAAAAAAATAGACAATTTATGGTAAAAGTGGGAGATTTCATATCTGACGAACGACAGATAAGGGCTGGTGTACCCCAGGGTAGTGTTTTAGGCCCAACTCTATACATCATTTATACTGCAGATCTTCCTACAGCTAATAATATATTGACCTCAACTTTTGCGGATGACACAGCTTTAGTGAGCCCTAACAAATGCCACATAATAGCATCAAGAATATTAGCCGAGCACTTAAGGTCTGTCGAAGAATGGCTAGCCAACTGGCGTATAAATGTAAATGAACAAAAATTCAAGCATGTTACGTTTTCACTAAGACCTAAAATGAGTCCGGCAGTAAAAATGAACAATATTCCAGTACCCCAAGCAAACGACGTAACTTATCTTGGTATTCACCTAGATAGAAGACTTACGTGGAGAAAACACATATCTAGTAAAATAACTTGCATGAAGATAAGAGCTGCAAATTTAAATTGGCTTTTAAATAAAAACTCTAAACTTAGCCTAGACAACAAAGTGCTTTTATATAATGCGGCCATAAAGCCGATTTGGATGTATGGCATTCAACTGTGGGGTACGACCTGTGCAACTAATATTGATATAATACAAAGGTTCCAATCAAAAATGCTTAGAAAAATCACGTTTTCACCGTGGTAAATGCGTAATGAAAATATCCATAAAGACCTTGGTATTTCTATGGTAAAGAAAGAAGTAGAAGACAGCATAATTAAATATATATCTAAACTCCGAGATCACCCAAACCCTTTGGCTAATGCTTTGGTACATTCCTGCGATCAAACACGCCTTAAAAGAAGAGATATGCCTGCGTACTAAGGAGCAACGTATCACCAAAACAGCTCAAACACTTGCTTGAGCTTGTCTAGTTTTTAAATAGATTTAAGATTTTAAAACTTATTGTTAGGCTTTTAAAACAAAAAGCAGATTCAATAAATAAAAAAGATATTGCAAAAAAAAAAAAACTTGCGCAGATATTGGTGTAATAGTAATATTTCAGGGTAACAATGCCTTTTTTCCTCCCTCGGAAGTCTTTAAGCACATTTCGAATAACTTCATACTGATGCTTTGATAACTGTGCATCAATTAACATCGCCAACGCTTTTTGAGAATCTAAGTATGTCTCCTTAATAGCTGCTAATCCAGCTTCGGCCTTTAATTCTTGTTCAGAGTACTTATCTCGAAGTTGTTGGACCTTGTAACGTTTAGCCCGTTAAATACATTCTTCAAATTTCTTTACCGGTCGTCCAGCAATTAAACTACGTTTATATGAAGTCCCGGGTAATAATTTATCAACCATCTCTACAGTAAAATTCTTATTCAGCCATACAGAATGATTTTTAAATAGTACTTTTTTTCCTGCGGCACTGGTTCCATTTTGAATTGAATGAACTTATGTACCTTTTTTTAATTTGTTCTAAAATTAACTTTACCTTATCTTCACTAAAAGAAGGGAATTTATCTCTCGAAAACTGCGACAACATATCACTTTTTCGTTCATAGCTATCTTTGATCCTCATCCGCACGTATCCGCAGTTCATTTTTTCGTTATCATATTCCTTAAAGTGTACATAAAATATTAGGACTAACTAGACTATGAGGTACATGTAGCTAATAGTCAAAACTATAATTTTTATGTAAAAGTGTTTAAAAAATGGTTTTATTTTAAAACTTTGTCAAAATTGACATGAATTAGGCCTATGAAATGAAAATAACTATTTTATAATACATATATTATAATATATATTAGGATAGACTTTAAAGTCACTTCTTATTGCATAAAACGTCGAAACCCCATACGTCTGTTTTCATATTTTTCTCAATATTTTTCACAATTTTCAAGAGTTCTATTTTTATTTGACTTTAAAAATACGTTGTTATTTCAGCGAAATGTCAATTCGCGTGATACGTGATAAATTAAACTATATTCATTGTCTAGAAACACTACTGGAATGAAATTTTATTAAAATTAGATAGTTAAAAATTACATATTTTTTCCGCCTTTTACCCATTGTGCGGCGTTTTGATGAGTCCCCGGTGATAAGCAGTTCCTTTTGTTTTATCTGCCGAAAATGCTAGATGAGTTAAATTTTTTTAAGCGGAACAGTTTTCTTGTAATAATCTCTCCACCAATAATAGAATAGAATCGGTACTAGAAGAGCTGAATTTAGGCTTTCAAAATAGTTTTTCGAAAAGTATTCCTCTAGAAAATTGTAAACAACTACAGAACATACTTACGTACACTACGTTTTAATTTTCCAAATTGTAGGTATCGTTTATTTGGAAAAATGTTGTAATTGTAAAAAATACATTGTTTTTTATGAATGACGTTTATTCAATACTTGCTCGTAATAGCAGAATGTAAAAAATGAAATAAATGTTGATGTAAAATACTACTTTTCCGACTACCCAATATTACATTGCTGCAATCACAATTGATGTTTTCCTGCGCCCAATGCAAACTTTTTACAATGTGTTTTTTAAAAGTTGAGGTTTGATTATAGTACTGCTGCGGTTGATGCCAGATCTCTGGCGGTCAGACCACCTCAAAGTTTCAAAACTTTTCTTATACTGAGCACTCATTTTTTTAATTTCACGGGACGACGTCTCGTATTAAGAAGATCGAAAAAACTGAGCGAATTGTATGCATCAGTGATGGAGATTGAACATGTGTTAATTTTAAAGCGAAACATTTATGCTACAAATGAATGAAAGAATAACTCAAAAGGACATGCAAAGGATGAAGAAAAAAGGTGGATGCAAAACAAACTTAAACAAGTAAGGAAGGGCTAAGTTCGGGTGCAATCGAACATTTTATACTCTTGCAACTTGCAAGCCGAGAAATAGGGCTTATTCGAGCTTGGCAGTACTGCGCAATATTGCGCAAACATCATATTCGATGTAAAAATGTGGCAACTCGTGCAAAAGTCAGACGTTCGAGCGAGTAAAAATTTGACACTTGATGCGCGCCAAATGTCATCATTATGCATCAAAAATTTTTCTACTGCGCGCAAATATTTTATAGTAATTCTTAAATAGTTGTATTTTGTTGCTTCAAAATTTTTTGTATTGCGCGCCAATAATGGAAGAAGAGAGGTAAGTAAAAGTGGTATTTATTGAATTTAATAATATATATTATATCGTGATTTATATTTTTTCAGTGAAAAGTTAAATTCACCGGTTACAAAACTTCTAGTAAGGTCTCGACTTGACCTGGAGCCCGAGTTTGCTGGCGGGAAGAGGAAAAAGTCTGCCCTATGGGGTAAGGTGGTCGAAAATATGCGTATTATAAATCCGGAGGTGTCGCAAACAAAAGAATTTATGCAGAGGAAGTTTTTAAATTTGTTTGCGACGTATAAGAGGATTAAAAAACGCAACGACGCGACAGGTCGAGGTGCCACGACGAGGGAATATTTTAAGGATTTTGATAACGTTTTCGGAAATAGGCACTCCATTGAGCCTCCCATAAGGAACCTCCAGAGCTCACTGCAATATTTAGTTGAATGTGGAGTGAGTGAGGAGGAAAGGTGCGTGGAAGAAAGCGATGCAGAAGGTGTCAGTCGAAAAAAACGACCAAAAACTATTGCATATGAAACATTGGATTTTTTTTAAAGAAGAAGCGCGGAAAGAGCAGATTCGGCACGAAGAAACTATGAAGATCGAAAAGGAAAAATTGCTGGTTGACAAGGAAAGGATTAAAGCAATGTTGGATTTGCGGCAAGTTTTGGAGGGATTGTGCCAAAAATAAAAAGTGTTCATTTTATAATAAACTTTATGTTTATATTAATATAATATATATTATTATTATAAGTATGAGTTCCTATTTTCAATAAAATAAATATTAATTAATTAATTAATATTTTATTAAAAAAGAAACAGAAAATGGTTTAGTATTCTAGGGTAGGTGATTTTAATTAAATTAACTGATATAACAAGATTTCAATCAATTAATCATTTATTTGATATGTACATACATACATATATACATTATTGAAATAATACTTCTATGAAATAAAAAGCATTTTCAAGTTATTTCGTCTGACAATTCCTTCATTAGTGTCATTTATATTTTCAGGTAGTTCAATCATATCGTGATCATTTGAATTTTCTAAATTTTCAGCCATACTCGTATGATTGTCTTCAGAATGAACCGGATTGCTTCGCAGTATAAATTTATGTAAAATTGCGCAAGCTAATATCACAGTTGATATGTCTTCTATATTGCGCATATCAATACGATTCAATATTTTGAACTTAGCCCTGAAAATTCCAAATGTTTGTTCGATAAATACTCGGGTTGAACTCATATAATAGTTGAATTGTTTTTCCTCTCTGGAATGATGTCCGTTATCTCTAAAAGGAGCAATTAAGTATCTTGAAACGGGATATGCTGAATCGGCTAGAATAATTGCATCTTTCGCAAGTTTTATTTGTCCAGATGTGATCCCTTTGTAAAGTGGACTATTTTCCCACACATTGGCATCATGACAGCTACCTGGGTAGCCGATGAACACATCTAAAAAACAGAACTTACTGTCGCATATGGCCTAAATAATTGATTATATAACACTTATCTTAAAATAGATCATTGGCCAAGTACATACCTGCATAATAACTAAAAAATTTCCTTTACGGTCATAATAACTGATTGCATCTGTTTGAGGAGTGTTAATTTTGAAATGCGTTCCATCTAAGCATCCGACAACAAAAGGAAATGAATTTAGCCGGCTTGTTTGAAAGTTTTCCATTATTTTATTCTGCTGTAAAACTGACGGCCAACATATCTCGTTTTTAAGTTTGCAGATTGTCTTGATTGTTTTAAGGAAAAGTTTGTGGGCAGTTCCTTGCCCAACATTAAATCTATCGGCAAGCTCACGATATGTGACTCTACTATTGCTTAGCTTCCAAAGAGTCATATGCAAGGAATGTTCCAAGGAATATTCCCCGTGTGGTGTTGACCAAAAAGATTCTAACGCATTTTTCAAGTCCTAAGACAAATTAATTTATTTATCACGTACTTCCACAAAGTAAACAACAATACTTACTGCAAATGTTTCACGAGTCATGCGAAAATGCGTGAAATATGTATCATCATGGTACAATGGAATTGTTTTCCAAACCTTTATCATCTTCGTCACTGTTCTCTTTTTTGAAATTTCAGCGAGGAACCACTTTCTCTTTCTTAAAAAACTTTGTTTTCTATTTTTTCCATACTTAAGCAGCAGGTTATTATCACTGCTTTCAAAATTATCTATCGCTATATTTATTAAAAAGTTCATGGTTAAAGTTTCATTTTCGGTCACAATTCGCGCAAAATATTGCAATTATTTTGCTTAAGTATCAGCTGAGCATCTGCAACAGTGTTGCAAATTGAGTATCAGGGCTGCAATATTGTCGCAGTTATGGAGTTCCTCGAATAAGCCCATACTTTAAGGTCTAAAAAAAGTAAAGTCTGCTGGATGTTCGAAAGGTCAAGTTTTCGCTCAAATTTATTTATTTTCAGCACAAAGATATGTACAATGTTATGAATAAAATACGCTCTCTTATTTTCACTGAGATAAATCACATATTGGCCGATTTATGCAGTGCAAACTCACCCGGAGGTTCGAAAATATTTATATTATGTGGGCTACTTCCCCCCAATACTTCCCGGTCCCATTCAACCCATTTTTCACTTATGGCCAGACCATTATAAAGGAAGGATTATCCCGTAATTTCAGTTATATATTTCACACATTGACCGACATTTTCGATCAAAACTAAACTATAGGTACCGGGGTCTAAATATTCGGTACCTAGGGGCTTGAATGGTTTTTATTAGATTTAAACAGTTTTTGGTCATAAGGTGGCACATACTAAAGACATTATTCGTGCTAAGTCCTATCCCGTTATATTAATTACTTCTTGATTTGTGTGATGGAAAGTGAAAGAACCAAGTGGAATTTAAAATTGTGTTATATGGGAAGTAGGCGTGGTTGTAGCCCGATTTCGTCCATTTTCACACCGTGATATAGGAATATGAAAAGAATGCTACGAATCGGTCAAACACGTTTTCTTCTTTTTTTAACTTTACCATTATTTATTGAATCTACTCTACTTAAGAGCCTAACAATAGGTTTGCGAATCCTAAATTACTCACTTAATTTACATCTTATATTGATGATGATTTTTCTAACTTGGCCTTAAATATATTACCTCTGGGCTGGTAAGTCATTTCTACGTAATCTCAAGCTCCTGATCACACGCAATAAAGATCTTGCTAGTTGGTTTAAGTGAACTGAAAGCTTCAATGCATATTTCGCACTTCGTTACTCTATTTCAGTTCGTCCGGAATTTTTAAGTCGCGTTGGATGTTCTCATTTCGGATACATCACGGTGCACCGGTGATTGTACGATTGTGCACGACGAAGAATTTCGATGTTGCTGCTACTCGCGTTGCCCCACAGCTGACATCCATAGGTCCAAATTAGTTTTAAAACTGTATTGTATATAATGACTTTATAGTCCAGAGGCAGAGGTGAGCGAGTTAATAAGCCAGTGCAAAGAACCTGCCTTTAACTTAAGATAAGTCCTTTTAGCCTCTATGTAGTTTCGCCTAGTAAGTCGCCTATTCAGATGGACCCCTAGGTAAGTAACATGATGGCTTTGTGGCATTTGTACGTTGTTCAGTGTTAGAGGCGAGCATCTGTTCTTGTTTAGGGTAAATGTAACATGCTTACATTTTTGCTCGTCAACTGGAGGACAGTTTGCGAGCCAGTTGGCCACAGCTTCGATATGATTTCCTAGGAGCGCATTTGCATAAATGGGACACTTGGAGCGGCTGATTATTGCAGTGTCATCAGCAAAAGTAGACATAGTCAAGCAGTCATTTATTGGGATATCTGAAGTGTATAAAACATACAACATTGGGCCAAGAACACTACCTTGTGGTACACCAGATTCAATCGTTTGGGCTTTAGATGTAGTGGTGTTACATCGAACTACAAAATTTCGATCATAAAAGTAAGACTTAAACAGTTCGTGGGTATTTTGTGGGAGTAGCGTTTTTTTCTTATACATAGGACCATCCAACCATACTCGATTAAAAGCCTGCGCGACATCAAGATATATTGCAGTTTTTCAAAAGCTGTTCGAATTTCAGATGTGCTCCTATATGCTTGCCCGATCGTTCCATGCTTTTCCCTGATGCCAAATTGGAGAGATGGTATTATGTTGTGGGTTTGAAGATGTGGCTTAATTCGGAGCATAAGAAATCTTTCAAATACTTTCGACATTCACGATATCAAGGGGGTGGGCCGACAGGAGGATAGTGCGTTTTGTCCTTTCCAGGCTTAGGTAAAAGTCAACTATAGTGCTTTTTCCATTGTTGAGAAAAGTGAGCTTGTTTTGTGATTACACTGAAAAACATAATGCATATAGCACAGTTCGGTAGCTCAATAACCATATTTGGATTAATTAAGTCGTGCCCAGGAGCTTTCCTTGGTTTCTGTTTAACCCTGGTCGGGACAAGGGTCTGATACACTTAGTCGAGACCAATGGTGCTTGGCTAGGTCAAATGGTGTTTGCAAACATTTGTATGGAAATACGTGTTGTATTTACGCTCATATATGTATGTACAATATAGTTACATTTTTGAAATATCTTACCTCTCGATTTGGTTGAAATCAAATTGACTGCCCTGTTCACGCTTGGCGTGGCAATAGCGTTCACAAAAAATGTAACATTTTGAGAAAAATTACATTTTTTCTTAACCTTTTAAAACTTCACCAGAAAACCACTCTAGGGGCTAAAGTATTTGACCTAGGTGGGTCAAATAAAATGCAACGGTTAGGTAATTTAAAGAGCTTTCAGGAAATGTATAATTCGCCCCCAAGGCCCCACTGGGGGCGTGGCAATAGGCAAAAATGGGTTTTCACCATGTCCCCCCTTTTGTTTCACTACAGTTGGGGGGGTATGAGGCCGGGGGGGATCAAAACCACTTTGCGAGTTAGTTCACCCCTGGGGCTTTCAGGAAAGCCCTCAACCTCCCCTCTATCCCTACCAGGGGCGTGGCAATAGCGTTCACAAAAAATGTAACATTTTGAGAAAAATTACATTTTCTTAACCTTTAAAACACTCTAGCGGCTAAATTATTTGACCTAGATAAACATACAAACCAATTTGGATATGTAACGAACATGAAAACAGATAAGTAAACCGTGCGAAGTGATAGAAACATACCAAAGTTCATATATTTTCATACAAAATATATGGGGTCTAGCCAAGCACCATTGGTGCACTAAGGTGTAATATTATGACATCCTTTTTTCGTCCTTTTCGATACGATGTCCTTGAATATTTTTTCTGAATTCTATAGACAATAAAATTCTAGGAAGCTACCTGGAAGCGCAAGTCATTTGATACACTCTAAATATATTTAAATAATATTTAAAATAAAAAATAAGCCTGGCCAGACCCGAGGGTCTCGATGAGGGTTAAATGAGTTAAGCATCCACCCACTTTACCCGGAAAATCTGGCGCACCTTAATAAGACAGCTTAATTCACCACAGCTGATGACAATACATCACACCACAATTGAGAACATCACCACACCCAGCAAGCGGTCACCACACGAAGACATCGCATGCCGCTAAACTAACAAAAGGGATTGGGACGATTCGATTCCCCACTGCGCCGCGTAAACACTACTTTCGTTCAACCTTTCCGCCATATACCTCGCTGTTAGTAGCTTTCGTTCGTCGTACAAAATTCGCCAGAACTCTACGTGATTCAACAACAATATCGCACTGGGATAATTTAAACACTACAGTTCCAATTCTATTTAGATATATTGAAAATTGTATTGTATTTTAAATATATCAAACATTAAAGTTAATTGTACACAAAATTACTGGCGCATTTTCATTTGTATGCTTAATCGCGGGTGTAAGTGAGTTGTGCATACCCTACCAAATTGGTTAAGCATAGTCCTTCGAGCCTTACCGAAAGGCACCTTCGGATTTTTATAAGGCAAAAAAAAAAATAAATATTTAAATAAATTAAAATAAACTGTGGTGATAGAAAACAAAAGGAAGTTCGGTATGAAAGTCCAGTGACACAAAACAAAATAAAACCCAGTGACTCAAACAAACAGAACAACAAAAAAAAAGGTAGCTTATCCATACGTATGTATTTACATATGCATATCAGTAAGGTGACAAAAATGTGAAAAGAGTGGTTTTCTGGTGAAGTGACAGAAACAAAAACAAAGTCTTCAGAAAAATGAAACTACCAAACAGGTTAAGCAAACAAAAAAGGAATAAGCAAATCCGCGAAACTTAAAAACAAAACAAAAATCGGCCGCCAAATTCCAAAAATGCCTAAACATCAAAACGAAAAAACACAAAAAGGGATCAAACGGGCGCGAACAATTAAAAAAATATACAAACAAACAAAAGCACAAGGAAGTAGCCATGGAACATAGAACGGGGAATGCAGAGAGCAGCCAACATATGCGCAGACACACACCCTACAAAATATACCATTCAGAGTACCAATTATGTTCATCTTAATTTAATATATGCAAATATGTATGACCAATATTACAGTTTTATCCGACATAAAACTTGAAATAAAAAATACGCTTGATAAAATAAATACTCAAGAATTTACTTGCACTTGTATCCGGCAATACCTCTTATACTTTATCAAGTAATAAGCAGGATTGCTTAAAATTTGTAAGCGCAGGCAAACAACAATATCATTACATAAGAAGTAACACATAAAATAAATTTAAGAGACACATACATACATATTCGCATATTTACCCAATGGAAATATATTTCTCCGATACACATATTTTTAATATATGTTCATACTATATATGTAAATGTTCATATCAGCAACATAAACGAAGTATCTAATAAACATAAACCTAACTTCTTACAAATTAACAAACAACATACAAAGTGCATGCGAAACATACCTGCACATTATCTTCTCAGAGCGCACATACATAAGTATATATTTGTACACACGGCATAGAATCGTAATTTTATACTAAATTATCTAATATATAAAAATAAGTAGGGTTTTCCTTCCTGACGCTATAACTCCAGAGCGCACGAACCGATTTCCACGGTTTTGCATTCGTTAGAAAGGTCTCGGGCTCCGTGAGGTTTATAGCAAAGAAAATTGAGGAAAAATTTCAAGAAAAAAGCGGGAAAATCTTTTTTTAAGTAGATGGCGCCAGTGCGTGATACATTGACAGCTACTCATTGTTCTCTGCTCAGTTAATTTCATGTGACAAACCGGTATTGTGTTCACTGTGAAATTGTGGAAAATATACATCTTCTTATATATGTATGTATATTATGTATATAAAAATAAAGCGTAAAATGTGTTGCTAAGCGCATAACTCAACAACGCCTGAAAAAAAAAACAGAAAATGTAAATTTTTAACTGATTTACGAGCGTAGATTTCAAAGTGACTTTTCAATACAACTTTTTTCTTTCAATTTTTTTGTTTTGTTTTCTAATTAATTTATTTGTACATTTTTTGAAGCATTCAATTTCGGTCGTTTGCTTTCTTTTTGAAAATTATTCTTCTTCTTAATTGGCGTAGACACCGCTTACGCGATTATAGCCGAGTTAACAACAGCGCGCCAGTCGTTTCTTCTTTTCGCTACGTGGCGCCAATTGGATATTCCAAGCGAAGCCAGGTCCTTCTCCAATTGGTCCTTCCAACGGAGTGGAGGTATTCCTCTTCCTCTGCTTCCCCCGGCGGGTAATGCGTCGAATACTTTCAGAGCTGGAGTGTTTTCATCCATCCGGACAACATGACCTAGCCAGCGTAGCCGCTGTCTTTTAATTCGCTGAACTATGTCAATGTCGTCGTATATCTCGTACAGCTCATCGTTCCATCGAATGCGATATTCGCCGTGACCAATGCGCAAAGGACCATAAATTTTTCGCAGAACTTTTCTCTCGAAAACTCGCAACGTCGACTCATCGGTTGCTGTCATCGGCCAAGCCTCTGCACCATATAGCAGGACGGGAATTATGAGCGACTTATAGAGTTTAGCTTTTGTTCGTCGAGAGAGGACTACTTACTTTTCAATTGCCTACTCAGTCCGAAGTCGCACCTGTTGGCAAGAGCAATCCCGCGTTGGATTTCCAGGCTGACATTGTTGGTGGTTGTTTTGAAAATTATTAAGTGTCATAAATAAAGTTCATAGTGTGAAAATAAAACAAGAAAAAAGATTTATAATTTGTACAATTCCGACGAAGAAAACAATAGGTTATTTTAAACTATTCGCTTTGTTCTCAAATTAAAAAGATATAAAAACCTTTTATTTTACAAGTAAGCACTATTTACGCCTTAAAGCTATCGGCTAATAAACTCGCGATATTATTTCTTTTGACTTTGTTGACGCCGCCCCCGCCCAATTTCTTTTGCCACGTCTGTATCGGCAGAGCAATCATTTCTTTTCTTCTTTTTCGAAGTTTCAATTCGCGCGCAACTAAACACTAACTAAAAAAGCTGCGCGCGCTCTCTCCTTTTGCGACCGTTCAGCTATACAGACGTGGTAAGTGTTTGTCCAATTATATTATATTTAAATACATGTAGTATATGAAACCCTTTGTTTTATTTAACTTTTGTGGAATAAATTTGCGCCGACCGTTTCCCCACGGCCAACCACATCAACGGAACGAGCGAGCACCGTGCTCCACCACCCGAATTATCATTGGTCCTTCGAGCCGGATAACAGATAACAAGTTGATTTTTATTTAAAGTGAAAGTGCATAATTTGCCCAATATAGCAACACGCAAGTTATAGCCAAACATATTTTGGATCTGTGCTCTGCAAGCTATAAGGCAATAGATTGGTTAATTTGTGCATCATTTATGTACAAAACCCATTGTGCTGTGTGAAGTGGAGACTAAAACTTATGTTTGGCACTCTACCCACAAAATCAACGCACAAGATTGCAGGTAGTATTGTACTTCATTTAAGTACAACAATAAATACACCTGACAAATGCACTGAATATTTCACTTTGTAAAAAAACAAAAACCACACACACTGTTATTCGAAAAAAATTATAAATTTCTAGGACGCACAAACCTCGTCTGGAGCGTCAACAATCTCTCTCGGTTTTTGTGTTTTCTTGTCGTTAATTTGAGTCTAGTCGCTCAACTCTGCCTTTCCATATATTGCTCGAATAGCAATAAAGGCAAGCGGCAATAACGCAGCTGCAGTTTCGCGAGTGAACAGAAAAAAAAAGAATAATACAAAAATTAAAACAAGTGAAGTGAGCGACATCAAAAATTGGAGCAAGTGAAGTGAGAAAGAAAGCCAAGCAGCAAAGGCAAAGACGCACAGGCAAAGCAGCACTAGCAAAACTGCAAAGGCAGAGCAGCTAAGGGTAAGCAACAAAGAGAGAGCAGCACCGGCAAAGCAGCATCGGCAAAGCAGCACAGGCAAGCAGCAAAGGGAGAGCAGCAAAGGCAAAGCAGCGTAGCAGCCATCCCAGAAGGACAGCAACAAACAAATAGTGTAGTGTTAAATTAAATAACCCAGTGAACAAAAGTGAAAGTGAAGTGCTTGTGAATTTTTATCTGTATTTGTATTTGGATTTTAATAAAGCAATTAAGCACTAAGCAATTTTGTTTGTGTACATACATATTCGAAGACTAGGCGTGCAAGTGCATTGGGGCGATTACCAAGCAATTTAAATTTTGGAAAAATACTTTTAGGAAATACTTCACTAAATTTGCAAGTGCAAGTACAAGTGCATTGGGCCGATTACCCAACAAGCACATTCTAATTAAATTCGAAAAAAATACTTTGCGAAAATAGTTTGAAATTTATTAATTTTTTTTTTGTGCCTTCGAATATTCACGCTTCACTAAAAAACAACGCACTACTAATTTGTAGTTTGTCCGTGATTGGTTCTATAACTTTTGAACTTTTGCAACATATTTGCAAATATTTTTTAAATTTTAATTTCAAGTTTTAGATCCGATTTTGTGCAACATTTTTGCAGTTCCGGTTCAATTTTCGAACAAAATGGAAGCCATCAGAGCATTTATCACTGCTGCAGACGCTCTACTGGAGTTTGAGGAGTCTTTTACTCCAACAGCAAACAACCAAAGTGCCTACTCTCTGGAAGTACAACAAACTGAACTGAAATCTCTGTGGGCAGAGGTAAACTCAGAATACAAGTTGTGTTTGCCAAAGGTGGATCCTTCTGACACAAGCTCAATTGACAACATCAAGCTTAAATATTCAAGCTGTTACCACGCGTATGTGTGTTGCGCGACCTTGATGGGCGAACACATGCACAACCTCACGGCTTTCAACCAAAGCCCTACTTCGAATTCAACGGTGATTCAACCTGAACGGTTACAACAAACAGTAGAACCCGTGAGGTATTCCATCAACTTACCGCCATGTGATACCGAAATATTTCATGGCGATGTTTTACCCTTTGTAAATGGCATTTGCCGCCATTTATGGGAATAACCCAAGGCTATCTCCAGTAGAAAAGTTATTCCATTTAAATCAAAAAACACGAGGTGAAGCAAAAGCTATTGTTTCGAAAGCGCCACTGACAAATGATGGATTCGCATTGGCTTGGAATACTTTGTTGTGTAGGTATGAAAACAAGCGAGTGCTTGTCAACACACAATCAAATTTATTATTCAAGCTTCCGCACATTTCTTCAGAATCTGAGACCGAACTCAGAAATTTACAGCGGGAGATTAATAGCTGCATTTCAGCTTTACATATACATGGCATCAATGTAGATAGTTGGGATGTCATATCAAACCTCAAAGGCGATTTGGGTACTCAACCCAAGATTAAGTCGGCTGATGGTGAAGGTCGGATACCAACCTTGCAGTCAAGGATTGGCTGGCAAGCAAAAAGGTCAGCGCGCGAGTTTCAGGATTGAATAATACCGTATCAGGACGAGTTCAATCGGTATGCTCGATTACAATTGGCTCGCCCCGTAACAAAAGCCTAAGATTAGAAGCGGAAGCGTTGGTACTGCCAAAATTGACTGGACTGCTTCCATCCAGGTCAATTAACTCTTAAATTTTAAAAGGGTAACCCAATATCCCCTTAGCGGATAATAGTTTCTCTACGAGTCAAAAGGTTGACTTGTTGATTGGAGCGGATCTTTACCCGAAAGTCATTCTAAATTGGATAAAATCGAAAATCTTCGGATCCCTCGTAGCACAACGTACGGTGTTCGGTTGGATTATAACAGGTTCCGTTCCCTCCGAAGAAACGAAGATAAATGACAAAGGTGACGGACGAAATTCAGCAATAACTAAACAACAATCACAAAACCATATTTGTAGTAAAAATAATACTAATTTTATATTTATACAACAGCAACAACATCAGCAGCATTAACACCAGCAGCAGCAACAACAGGATCGTGCCAGCAATGATGGCAAAACAAATGATGTGCCCGGCTCATCGAATCACACCGATACACATGGTGGCACATTTCGAGCACCCGGCGTTGGGATGCAATCGCCCAACGGTGACCAGGTATCTGACAGCAGTTCGTCACAACAACACAATTCGATGCCACACCTGCAGGCATTCCACGGCGTCCTGCACTCGCATCTGTTGTGCCGCCAACAACATGCTGCAGCCGCAATGAAACGAGAATCCACAAAAGCAAAAAGACGGAAGAATCGTGATCCCGACAAGCTCTTCTTGCTCTCATTATACGAGGAGATCAAACGTATACCCGAAGAGATTCGACCCAATGTCAAGGGCGAACTCATACAGGTGCTCAAAAAACACCAGAAAAAACCACCGGTGAAACAAGAGGAACACCAATCACTAACACATGCATAATCCTCAGCGTCGTCAACGAGCAAACAAAGTACGACCACCACAAATGACAAGATATAATTGTCACAGCATGCACAAATAACGCACAGCATGTATCAGCTGCAAAGAAATACGAGTAGACTGAAAAAGAAGCATCGCCACAATCTAAAGTCGAACGCGTGTCGGCTTTAGTCGTAGCGCTACACGCACAACAATAGAAACGGAAGAGAATTTATTGACAATTGACACGACGTATTCGGACCTCTCTCAACCGTCTCAACCGACGCCATCAGTCACGCAAAGCTCTGACCAACGAGGCATCTCCCGCATACCACACGCCCAAGATCGAGCCAGACTCGAGTCGTCTCGCCGACTTCGTCATGCTGGTAACTTCCTTTCGGATTGGCGGCATGGCAACGATCGACTGAGACTCGATTCGTCTCAGCGACATTGCCCGGACCGAGCGGAACTCCATTCGTTCCGCCGGCCACCCCATCCGAGGCGAAGGGGTGGACGAGACCCTTGACGTCAAGCATATGCACGCCGTATCATCAAGGATAGGCAAGCAACTCTACCTTGGCAGCAAAGAAGTGCGCTGTCACCAACTGCTTTAATAAGAGTTCGAACTGCAACCAGGTTCATAACGCCGACGCCAATATAGACCCCTTATAAGACCATTCCAACAGGGCAGCGCCAGTCGATGTAATTTTGGGAGTGGATGTTTACTACCGGCTCATGTTGCCAGAGTTACAACCAGCGGCAGTGGGACAACTCTTCACCCAAAATACGACACTGGGATATATAATACCCGGTGTCGTATAATATCGGCACAATAAAGTGCACTGGCTGCCAACGCCTCTCACATTTACAGCCTACCCAGGATCGAGTGAGACTCGAGTCGTCTCGCCGACCTCGGAAGGTGGTGACTTCTATGCAAATTGGCGGCATGGCAATGACCGACTGAGACTCGATTCATCTCAGCGGCATTTCCCGGACCGAATCAGACTCGATTCGTCTTGTCGGCCACCCCATCTGCAAAGAAGACGTGGAAGAGGAAGTGCAGGAGCCAGTTAGTTAAGTAAGCTTTAAGTAATTTATTGTTAACTGCATTTCCAGTAATACTTCAAGGCGGGGAGAATGTTGACGCCGCCCCCGCCCAATTTCTTTTGCCACGTCTGTATCGGCAGAGCAATCATTTCTTTTCTTCTTTTTTGAAGTTTCAATTCGCGCGCAACTAAACACTAACTAAAAAAGTTGCGCGCGCTCTCTCCTTTTGTGACCGTTCAGCTATACAGACGTGGTAAGTGTTTGTCCAATTATATTATATTTAAATACATATATTATATGAAACCCTTTGTTTTATTTAACTTTTGTGGAATAAATTTGCGCCGACCGTTTCTCCACTGCCAACCACATCAACGGAACGAGCGAGCACCGTGCTCCACCACCCGAATTATCAGACTTACTTTAAAATTAATCAGTTTCCACGTCATTACATCAGACAAACACAAACAGCGTTAAAATAAGTGTTTTATTATATCCCTATTTTACATACATAAAACATTAGTAAGACTTGAAGGAATTGACTCAAATTAATTATCAAATTTAAAAAAAAAAATTAACCAACAACAAGCTATCAATACCAGTGTTTTTTTCTTTAATTTTCGGTCACATACTCTACTGAGTTTGTTTTTGTCAACTGATACACGAAGCAAATCGTACCTATGTATATCCTGTTTTGTGCAGTGTTTAGTTACCTATGATAACTAATTATTGCATTTTAGAGATGCCTCCTATTAGACGAAGTAATTTAGGTAGAACCCGAAATACTCCAAACCAAGCCAATTACCAATCTTATAATGCTGCACAAGAATGTGACGATCGAAATGAACGTGAAAGGATTCAGATATCACAAACGCGTGAAGCGCGAGCGCGACATTCAAAACAAAATCGCGCTAGTTTGAATCGAGCTGCTTTCAGTTACGATGTGTCAATTGACTACAGTAACTACCAATGTGTTGTTATTGGTTCGATGAACTTGGTTTGCTCACATTGTAAGGCATTAAAATATAAAAATGAAGCTAATGCTAAGGTGAAATTGATACCATTGGAACCACCACCAGAGCCATTATACTCATTGGTTTCAGGAATAGGAACAGATTCTATACAGTTTTTGACAAATATACAACAATATAACAGTTGCTTTCAAATGACTTCATTTGGATCAACAAATGTAGTTCGTGAATCCTAATTATTTTAGCCAACAATATGTTCTCTCACCTAAATTAAGATGTGTAACTAATCATAATCATCACTTAGTCATCATATTATTTGGTGATTCAGTTTTAGCGGCACTTTTATTATTTTGAAACCAAAAGTGGGCTATAATACCGGTGGTCTATTCTTCCTGGACGCACCTGGAGGAACAGGGAAAACCACCACTGGCCACTATTCGATCAAGATGTGACATAGCTTTGGCGTTAGCATCATCTGGAATTGCAGCGACTCTTCTAGATGGCGGTCGTATTGCACATCTGTGCTTAAGTTGCCACTCAATTTAAACACAATTGATACTCCAACATGCAATATTTCCCGATCCAGTGCAATGGGAAAATTGTTGATGTAATGCAAGCTCATTGTTTGGGATGAGTGCACAATGGCACATAAGAAATCACTTGAAGCACTTAACTTCACACTGAAGGATCTTCGGAGAAATAACAACATCTTTGGCGGCTTAATGATATTGTTGGCAGGCGATTTCAGGCAGACGTTGCCAGTAATTTCCGTGAAACGCCAGCAGATGAATTGAATGCTTGCCTGAAGGCATCACCTTTGTGGAATAACGTAAAAACATTATCGCTAACCACTAATATATGAGTTCAATTTCAAAATGATCAAAGTGCAAAATTTATAAGTTTAACTAGAAAACCCGGCGAACTCCCTTTCGCCACCAAATCGCTTCGTTTTATGTAACATTTCGTTTGGTGGTTAAAAGATAAAGAAACATTTTTTTTTGTTTTATATTTGAAAAGGAAAAATTATATTATATTATCATATAATATATCATATATATTATATTATCATATAACAGTAATGAATTCATTTCGATTACAAAAATTAAGTGTTATTTAGTTGAACTTCTCTAAGTAAATGAAAGTGAATCCAAAGTAAATACTGAATCGAAGCATTATACGTGTCCGCAAATTATCCGTTTCATTGAAGTGCTCTTTGGTAAACCACATTTTTTGTTTTTTGGTCTGATGTTAACACAAACAAAGCGGATGGTTTCCCAACTCGCGAACACGCAACGTATAACTGCTCATGTGAAAAACAATGACTTTCTAAATATATCCCGCAAACACTAAGCGATTGGTCTTTCCTGTATTTTCTTTGCTATAAACCTCACGGAGCGCGAGACCTTTCCAACGAATGCAAAACCGTGGAAATCGGTTCGTGCGTTCTGGAGTTATAGCGTCAGGAGGGAAAACCCTACTTATTTTTATATATTAGATAACAAAAATAGTTCATAATGACACAAAAAAAAAAAATACACCTGCAGGAACTACACGCTCAAAACCGGTTGCTAAATTCATTTCACAAAGTGACAGTTTAATAAGATACTGCACTAGATTTGCCTCCTCACCGATTCACGAAAACTCTGAATCGTTATAAGTAAAAGGCCAAAATCTTAAAAATTTTTGGACTCGCCTCCAAACAGCTCATGACGCCATTATAGATTCTGACTATTCAGATCTACCACAAAATTTTAAATTACCTGCTACCGCAATATACGAAAACAAAAGCTAATAAAAGCAATTGCACCTACTCCCCACAGTAGAGTAGAGCTGCCACAAATAGACAGTCAAAAGGCAAGTTCAGGCATCCACCTCGAGGTGTCCGCATGTGACACAGAAACATTTTATAGAGGTTATGAAAAATGGCCGTCCTTTCTGGACATGTTTTCAGCCGTTTACATCAACCATCCGCAACTATCAAAAGCACAAAAACTGTATCACCTGAGATACAAAACCAAAGGTCAAGCAGGCATAATAGTAAAACAGTTCGCTCTCAATGACGATAATTTCAATTTGGCTTGTGAAGCTCTAAAAGCAAGATACGAAAATGAAAGAATACTGGTCGATAAACAAGTAACGAGACTAATGAACTTGCCAAAAATTAAGAAAGAAACAAATGTAGAATTCATCAAACTAGAATCCACAGTTTCAAATTGTTTGTCGGTCTTATCGACACTAAATATCCCCAAAGACAGGTGGGACCCAATTCTGGTAAATATATGCACTGCCGCATTACCAGAAAAATCGTTACTTTTGTGGGAGCAATCGTTCTCATCACGAACGAAGTGCCCAACGTGGCAACAAATGAAAGATTTTCTCACCACCCAATATTAAATTGCGGAAAGGTTAAAAGAAAAAATAATCAAAACAAAGAACATTAAATACGACCAAAATGGAAGCTTAAATAGACCCCAAGCTAGAAGCAACAAAAATTTAAACAAAAGCCTTCACAAAATACAAACGTTCACATCAGAACAAAGAAAACAAACGTCATGCGAACTATGGAAAAAAGGGCAAAAACTTACAAATTGCCTGTTACATGCGCATACATATACAAATTGCAAAAGCAAATTTAATTGCTTCTTCTTCTTCTTAATTGGCGTAGACACCGCTTACGCGATTATAGCCGAGTTAACAACAGCGCGCCAGTCGTTTCTTCTTTTCGCTGCGTGGCGCCAATTGGATATTCCAAGCGAAGCCAGGTCCTTCTCCACTTGGTCCTTCCAACGGAGAGGAGGTCTTCCTCTTCCTCTGCTTCCGGCGGGTACTGCTTCGAATACTTTCAGAGCTGGAGTGTTTTCATCCATCCGGACAACATGACCCAGCCAGCGTAGCCGCTGTCTTTTAATTCGCTGAACTATGTCAATGTCGTCATATATCTCGTACAGCTCATCGTTCCATCGGATGCGATATTCGCCGTGGCACAATGCGCAAAGGACCATAAATCTTTCGCAGAATTTTTTCTCGAAAACTCGTAACGTCGACTCATCGGTTGCTGTCATCGCCCAAGCCTCTGCAACCATATAGCAGGACGGGAATTATGAGCGACTCATAGAGTTTTGCTTTTGTTCGTCGAGAGAGGACTTTACTTTTCAATTGCCTACTCAGTCCGAAGTAGCACCTGTTGGCAAGAGCAATCCTGCGTTGGATTTCCAGGCTGACATTATTAGTGGTGTTGCTGGTTCCTAAACAGACGAAATTATCTACAACTTCAAAGTTATGACTGTCAACAGTGACGTGAGAGCCAAGTCGCGAGTGCGACGACTGTTTGTTTGATGACAGGAGATATTTCGATTTGCCCTCGTTCACTACCAGACCCATTTTCTGTGCTTCCTTGTCCAGCCTAGAGAAAGCAGAACTAACGGCGCGGGTGTTGAGGCCGATGATATCAATATCGTCGGCATACGCCAACAGCTGTACACTCTTATAGAAGATGGTACCTTCTCTGTTTAGTTCCGCAGCTCGAACTATTTTCTCCAGGAGCAGGTTGAAGAAGTCGCACGATAGGGAGTCGCCTTGTCTGAAACCTCGTTTGGTATCGAACGGCTCGGAGAGGTCCTTCGCGATTCTGACGGAGCTCTTCGTGTTGCTCAACGTCAGTTTACACAGCCGTATTAGTTTTGCGGGGATACCAAATTCAGACATCGCGGTATAGAGGCAGTTCCTTTTCGTGCTGTCGAAAGCAGTTTTGAAATCGACGAAGAGGTGGTGTGTGTCGATTCTCCTTTCACGGGTCTTTTCCAAGATTTGGCGCATGGTGAATATCTGGTCGGTTGTTGATTTTCCAGGTCTAAAGCCACACTGATAAGGTCCAATCAGTTTGTTGACGGTGGGCTTTAATCTTTCACACAATACGCTCGATAGGACCTTATATGCGATGTTGAGGAGGCTAATCCCACGGTAGTTGGCGCAGATTGTGGGGTCTCCTTTTTTATGGATTGGGCATAGCACACTTAAATTCCAATCGTTGGGCATGCTCTCGTCCGACCATATTTTACAAAGAAGCTGATGCATGCTCCCTATTAGTTCTTCGCCGCCGTGTTTGAATAGCTCGGCCGGTAGTCCGTCGGCTTAATTGCTTATATTGTCAAAAAAGACACCATTCGATGCTTCATTACAGCACATATCCCATTTCACCCCAAAGGAGCGCTCATACAAAAAGAACCACGGGTTTAATTGCAAAAGCAAATCCCGAATCCCAAAATTCTAATTGCCAAGAGACACCATGTTGCTCAAAGGCACAAAAAGCTCAAACGCTGCACAGTGAAACACAAAGTGGACTAGTTACAGAACTAGTTACCACAATACCACCTCAAGTTGAGTATAAAACAAACAAATACCTTAATTCACAATTAAGGAAATTTCAAAAGTTAAAAAACCGTACCCCCCTAACGAACAAAACTCTATAACATCGGTATTATGAGGGCTTCTCTAAAGCCACATCTACGAGATCAAATGATGGCCAGTACGTCCCACGACTACCTTTAGAGCCACAATTGTCCAACATCCCACATATTGACAGAAAAAACAATGTCAGAATTCAATCTGATGAATATTCAAATATATGTCACTTTTCGACCCCCCATGGTGGCCTTCGCCACTTATGATTACTGACGCAAGATTTATGGGACGAACAAATGAAACCAAACTAAAATTTTGCAGATATAAATACAGCGATGGGTAAACTATTCCCCACATACCAAGCTAATACTGTTTCTGAATATCCATAATTGCGCAACATCTACATATGTGCGCAGACAATGCGATACCACGAACACAATCTAATTACTAATTCAATAGGGCAATGTAAATAATATCGCTTATATCCTCAATTGTACATACTAGAAAGTCAACAAATCGAGACATTTCGTTCAATATTGCTTGATAGCTAAAATTTCAAATTATGAGCAAAAACTCAAAAAGAAAGTTAAGGGATCACCATATTCTCTATGCGATACAGTGACTCACATACATTTAAAAAAAACAAAGGTCGCTCTTATCGCACATATCCAAGCGCTTATCATATGGGTGGGTTATGGGAAACAGCTATACAAAGCATAATTATAAAGAATTATCTACTTCCCGAATCGAAGCCGTTCTCTATTCACGGCCACACCCTCGCAAGATCCCTCTAATTTCATAGTCCTAATCCAGGGTTAAGGAGTACCCATTATGGTCCTATATGAGCCAGACGTGGAGATACTATCCTTCATACGCCGATTTATTTGGCGACAATACAGAAAAAGCAAGTAATAAATTATCCACAAAATAACTATCAAAGAAACAACCGCTTTATATAATAACTACGAAAAGCAGTTACAAACTCGTAAATGCGCAATATATAGTTTCTTATCGTATGAACGTAAAATCAAATACATACTAAAATATTTTTGAAACCAAAGCCATTTTCAGCATTTATGGCAGTACGCCGATATACATTCCATCGCATATATATACACAATAATATATACAAAATATTCGCCTAGGGGGGTCAGGATGTTTAAATGAGTTAAGCATCCACCCACTTTACCCGGAAAATCTGGCGCACCTTAATAAGACAGCTTAATTCACCACAGCTGATGACAATACATCACACCACAATTGAGAACATCACCACACCCAGCAAGCGGTCACCACACGAAGACATCGCATGCCGCTAAACTAACAAAACACCACAGTTCCAATTCTATTTAGATATGTATATAGATAATTGTATTGTATTTAAAATATATTATAAAACATTAAAGTTAATTGTACACAAAATTACTCGCGCATTTTCATTTGTATGCTTAATCGCGGGTGTAAGTGAGTTGTGCATACCCTACCCAATTGGAGGTTAAGCAGTTTCAATTTCTCCATAATTAATTTTGATATCTCTAGGTACGAATTTCAATTGCTCAGATTCCACCAAATAGGGTACGGTTAGCAGTGTAAAGTCATTAGTTTCTGGGTTTGGCTGGAAGACATTTTTTAGATGAGCAGCGAAGGTTGCTGATTTTTCTGCATCACTCCGAGCCCATTTGCCATTATTGTCACGTATTGGCATTTCATACTTTATTGGCGCACTTAGAGTTTGATGTACTTTCCACAACGGGTGTTTTGTACTAGTCGGTGACAGCTTTTGAATATACTTGTGCTGTGCACGCTGTTCCTCGCTTCTGAGGGCAGTTATTTTAGGCTGGAGACTTATGAACCTGCCACTTCCGTTGATTCGAATGCTGCGATGATGTTTTCAATATCGGCCCGTGTATCTAAATTTGGTTCGAGTTCTATGTGTGTGCTGATGTATTTTTTATACTTTAACCAGTTTGTAGTTTTTGGCGTTAGCATATAGGGCAACTCTTTGAAGTGTGACTGATGCCGCAAAGTGAAGAGAAAAGAGTTTTTTTTTTAATCGAAATACTGTTTTTTTTTCAAATTAAATAGTCGATCATTATTTGTACAACAAAAAAATCTACAATCATAGTATTGATACTGCTTGATATTTCCGGTATAACGAATTTTTCCATAAAATACCACTCAGATTTTATTAAATCATTACTATGCATTTCCAATACAGCCCATCCTCAGCAAAATGTCCATTTTAAAACCTTTATTAGTCGTTTAAATATTTTTTTACGGTATTTTCCTAATGAAACGTTTACATCTTCCTCTAAAGATATTTAGCCAGAAAAAGTAACAGAACTCCCAGTTGTAGATAAAGTAGAATTCTTGATGGCATACCTATAAGCTACTTTTTTCCCAAAGTTATAGTTTCATTAAGTCATTCTCACGATTTACTTATATACCGTAAAGTTAAAGAATATATGAAATTTAAATAACATATGTATATAGAAAATAGGCGTGGCTTAACATTTACACTTTATAACTTTTCCTTAACGACCTTTTGTGGGCGTAGAAATAGTCGCTGTCACCTATCTGCAATACGAACCTCCATAGGGGGCTAATGAACATGTGTACCGAGTTTCATTGAATTATGTCAATGTCGTCGTATATCTCGTACAGCTCATCGTCCACAGATTGCAATATTCGCTATTGCCAATGCGCAAAGAACCTCCAGCTCGAATTATTTCCTCCAGCAGCATATTAAAAAAGTCGCATGATATGGTATCGCCTTGTCTGATACCTCGTTTTTTATCGAACGGCTCGGAGATGTCCTTGCCGATTCTGATACGAGTTTTGGTATTGCTCAACGTCAGTTTACACAGCCGCATTAGTTTTGAGGGGATACCAAATTCATAAAGGCAGCTCCTTTTCGTGCTGCCAAAAGCAACTTTGAAATCGATGAAGAGGTGGATTGTGTCGATTCTCTTTTCACGGGTGTTTTCCACGATTTGGCACATGGTGAATATCACATGTTGAATTTACAGGTCTAAAGCCACACTAATAAGGTCCAATCAGTTTTTTGACGGTGGGCTTTAATCTTTCAGACAATACGCTCGATAGAACCTTATACGCGATGTTGAAGAGGCTTATCCCACTGTAGTTGGCGCAGATTGTAGAGTCTCACTTTTCGAGGATTTGGCAGAGCACACTTAAATTCCTATAGTCGGGCATGCTTTCGTTCGCCTATATTCTACAAAGAAGCTGATGCATGCTTCTTATCAGTTCTTCGCCGCCGTATTTGAATAGCTCAACCGGCAATATATCCGCTCCCCCCGCTTTGTTGTTCTTCAGGCGGGTAATTGCTATTCAAACTTCTTCATGGTCGGGCAGCGATTGTGGAATCGGGTTCGCCTTCTCCTGGTGTTATGTTTTCACTGTCATTCAGCAGGCTGGAGAAGTGTTCCCTCTATAATTTTAGTATGCTCTGGGCATTAGTCACTAAATCACCTCTGAGGGTTTTACAAGTATGTTCCGGCTTTGAAACCTTCTGTTAGTCGCCGCATCTTTTGCACCATTCGTCCAGTTTTGTGACATTGAGCAGGATCATGGACACTACTCGAAAAGGACAAAACCAAAATTAAAGTCTTCGAAAGAAAGATCCTAAGAAAAATCTCTGGAGCAATAAAAGATATTGTCGAGGGACATATAAGGTGGAACGATGAGCTATACCAGTTATAAAAGTTGAAAAAGTCATACGCTTTATCAAAGCGCAGCGCAAAGATGCCCCGGCTATGTAACGAAAATGGACAACGGAGCACAAAGGAAAGATGTAGAGGCCACAACATTCACCACTGAAGCAAGGGCCGAGACCGAGACGTTTGGAGGGCCCAAGTTCAGCAGGCCAAACTCACAAATATATATACAGTGGACCAATAAAGTTTACACACATACACCTAGTTCTATTAAATTCCGACACGTTTATTTGTTTCAAAATGAATAAATTTTGTGGTTTTGTTCTGTCCATTTCAAGAAATGTATATTTAACATTAAATATAGCATATCAAAATATTTTTTTTTTACACAAATAAAAAAAAATAAAGCTGAAGCTTAAAGTGAGCATAATTTCTCAATGCTTTCTTAAAATGTTCAGATACATATGCTTATCTATTTTTGTAATGTACACAAAAAAAATAAATACCGAAACAGTAAAGAATGTGTTGAAGAGTGCTGGTTATCATAGACGAGTCGCGCGTCGTAAGCCATACATAAGTAAGGTTAATAAAAAGAGGCCGGCGTTTGCTAAACAATATTTAAACAAACCGTATTGTGTTCAACGACGAATCAAAATTTAGTATATTTGGTTCGAATAGATCACGAAAAGTGTGGAGAAAGATCAATGAAGAGCACTGTGGGGGTAATGTTATGGTTTGCGGGTGTATGTTTGCATCTAGAATTGGGCATTTGGACTTTATTAGTGAAAACATGGATAAGCATATGTATCTGAATATTTTAAGAAAAAAATGTGCTTAAATCGGCTGTTAATAGCAGCAAAATCAATTTAAAACAGGATACAGAGAACGTTTAATATAGAGAAGGTTCAACTGCGGACAAGCGTGTGAACTGTCAAGAGCTAACAAAATCCTATTAGTGGATTTCACCACTTTTGGCTCAGAAGGAGAAATTTTAACAGAAATGAGTGAACAGAGCTGAGTATTGATTGAAAATTATGCTCAGAAATATACATTGCTATTACAGACGTATGTTGCTCTTTTGCTTATATTTTTATACGTTTACATGCAATCATATCAATTGATATGAATATCATTTTGCGAATTTTTGTGAATTCATGCAAAATTGATAACATTATTATTTAATTATGCTATTTTCATGGTAATGTTTGTAGTTAATGTCCAAATAAAAGCTACTTTTTAAATATTTCTTATCTTTGATAATATATTATAATTTCATATACATACATTTACTTATGCATACATATGCATATGCTATATATGTATATGAAGTATTATCGTAATATCCTAAAATCATAATATATTACAATAATAATATACATACATATGTATGTAAATCATACCTCTTATCATTTAAAACATTCATACGCATCTTTCCTGCAGATACATATGTATGTATGTATGTATGTATGCAAGTACAAATCAATTTCAAATCAAGATATTATCATTTATCAGTAATATAAAAAGCGCGCGCTTCTCTATATTTCCGTACAAACATATGTATGTATGTGCGTATGGCATTCTCACACAAATAATATATGCGTACGCATGTAAATCAAAAAATACAAACATTCTTCTGAAATACAACAATAGTCTCAAAAACCATCATACATACTTACAATATGAGTACACATGTAAATATGTGCGTATGACATTCCCACACAAACAATGCATACACAACATACATACTCGCATGCGTTCACATGTGGATATGTCACCAGCAAAAATTACAAATATTGTTTTACAAAACCAACAATCGTTTGAAAAAGCATCAGAAACCAATATGGCAGCCAAATTGCCGACGTCAAAATTTATTGTAAATTACCCAACAACAAAATGTTCATTCATGAACGCAAACGTACTTTCAAAAAGCATATTCGATTCATTCATAAAAGCAGACGCCATTTCATCTCCCCGAGCATGCCTTGCCTACAAGAGTCTTTTCGCGACGATTTCAAAAGCTAAAAATCATAAATTGAATATATTTCTGAAATGTATGAGAAGGAAAAAGTGTCAACCCCGCAAATATAAGTACTAAAAAATATTAAAATAAAATAGACAACATAGTTTATTTGTCGATTTTCAATTCAAGAAATGTTTCAAAGAAAATATTCAATATTGCTCTGATTCATGTGTACAGTCAATCCCGACTAAATAGTACTCCGCTTAAATGAAAATCAAATCCCTCCCTCATCACTCTTAACAGCCTATATTATATCTTGCTGCATCTCACAGTTTGTTTTTTAAAACACATAGAAATTATTGTTTTAAGAACGACTCGTTTAAGTATCCGCGGTCGCTTATGTACCATATTATATTTTTATTTTTAACTAATTACAAATATCTGTATCTTTGATTGTGGCACATAACCGGGATTGACTGTATTTGTCAAGGAATGTGAAAAATATTTTGTGATTCTGAAATATTTTTACACAGCTGCGTCGATATGTATGCAAGCTCACGCACAAACATACATATTTACGCTGGTTTGTAGGCGGAGCTGTACAGCGGCAAGGGAAGCGGTGACAATCGGTTGATTTTTTTTGGTACAGCTCGGATTTTCTACCAACAACACATTGACTTTTTGACAAAACGTGAAGTTCGGCCATTGGTTGTCCGTGACAACGAAGTTTATGTATGAAACAATGGGTGTATATATTTACACATAAAGTTGTATGTAGACAAATATACAAACATTATGCGAATAATTCTTTCAAATTTGCTTACATGAACACAAATTTACATATGTACATATATATGTGAATATGTGAACTTTATGCTTACGGTTTTTCAAAATCTGTTTGCATGTACACATATTTATATGCATATGACATCGTCTTTTAAGATGTTCTCAAAACTTCTAATGCCCAAAGCATTAAATATGTACATATGTATATGTATAACTTAATAAACCTATATTACTTATAATTATATTAATTAAATATTTAAGTAATAATACAAACCTTACACTTTATTATACATTTCAACAGATTGAATGGAATTTATCATTAAATAGGTCAAATTGCATATACATACATACATATGTACATACTAATGAGCTTTGTTATCAAATATATGGAGAATATATATAAATGATATCCATAGCCGTTTGCGCATTGTAAATATGCATTTAACACTGAAAATGCTCAATTCTGCTATTTTCGACGCTCCTGTTAAATATTGGTGAAATCCGCTTATAGAAAAGAGTACCCCTCCTTTCGCGGTGAAATCCACTAATAGAAAAGAGTACCCCTCCAAAAAATGAAATATCGTAAGTTTGGCAACGCGGTGAACCTTCTCTATATTAAACGTTCTCTGCAGGATAACGACCCAAAACACACGTGTTATCTTGTACGTGAATGGTTGTTATGGAATTAAAAATAACTCCATAGGTCCCGCAATCTTCACAATCACCATACATTAATCTTTTCCAAAATATCTAGAACTTTTTGGAAAACCGTATTCGAAAACATCGAATTTCATTAAAATAAGGCCAAAAAACTGGATCATGGACTTAGTGGGTCAAAACATCCGGAAATAATACAAAATTGAGTGGGGAGCATACACCGATGTCTAGGGACAATAATAGCAACAAAATGTAGGCCAAAAACCTTTAAAAGTATTGTAATTACTTTTGAGTTATATAAACAATCATTAGCGTACGTAAACTTGTTTGATATAAATTATGCTCATTTTAAGCTTCAGCTTTAATTTTTTTTATTTGTGTAAAAAAAAAATTTTGTATATGCTATATTTAATGTTAAATATACATATCTTGAAATGGATAGAAAAAAACCATAAAATTTATTCATTTTGAAACAAATAAACGTGTCGGAATTTAATAGAATTAGGTGTATGTAAACTTTATTGGTCCACTGTATATCAGACTACCATTAAAAGTTTTAGCATCTAAAATAAGGCCAAGGATAGTGAAGCTCATTAGAATAGCCTAAAATAAATAGGTTTACATCACGATTTCGTCTGACATATGAAACAGGCTGAGCCGTCATGGTATAGGGTTGGGAGATGGATGAAGTGTGAAGAGAAGCTTGATTCCACTGAAATATAACTGCTTTATTGAGCTCCGAAGACGTGGAGGCTATTCACGGAGAGCGGCGGCGCTCAATTCACACGATAGCCGGTTGGACACTGAGTCCAACGCCGGCAAGGTGAAATTTTTCTACTGGTCTGCGCTAAAACGCTCCATCAAAACTCCACCTCTTCTTCTGAACTGGCGTAGACACCGCTAACGCGCTTATAACCGAGTTAACAACAGCGCGCCAGTCGATTCCAAGCGAACCCAGATCGTTCTCTACCTGGTCTGCTTTCCCCGGTACTTACTACGTTGGATACCTTCAGAGCTGGACTTTTTTTGTTCATTCGGACGACATGACCTAACCAGCGTAGCCGCTGTCTTTTCATTCGCTGAACTATGTTAATGTTGTCGTATATTTCATACGCTCATTGTTCCATCGAATGCGGTATTCGCCGTAGCCAATGCCCAAAGAATCATAAATCTTCCGCGGAACCTTTCTCTCGAAAACTAAAAAAGACGACTCATCAAATGTTGTCATCGTCCATGCCGGTTACGTAGACCCGACTGTCATGGGAACAGAGCCATTTTAAGATCTGCTGAGGTCTTAAGACACACCGGGAGTGAACCACGAGTTACGTTGCCCCATGCTGCCAACGTACTACTGCGACATTAGCCGCTACGGCTGTGCAATCAGCACCAAGTTCGCGCACTGCCACCCGAGGAGTCAACAAAGCACCTCCACTGTCCATATGAGATCGATTAGGCAGCATGGTTCCCATTCTGATTATTCGCAAATCTGCACCTAACCGACTGGGAATTTGAAAACGACGAATCCTGTAAATTCCGAAATTATACTCAATTATTCCTTCACGCAAGTGCGGAATGTTCTCTGATCGCCATTCACTTGGGAGTGGCCAGAAACGATTCTTTTACATATGACTCAAGCAGCTCACTACTTCCGGTCTTTGACCAAGTGTCCTCTGGGTAGCCTAAGAACATCCGTTCGAAGGCGAGCTAATGTGAGAAGGCGAAACATCCCCTCCGCAGGGTTGTGCGCTGGGTTTGGGACCCGCCACGTAAAAAATCTTACCAATGAAAATCAACAATCAGCCTCGGATGAGAGACCCCCCGAGGGCAAACGAAATAAGGACTACGATTTGAGGGCATGCACCTGGAATGTCCGGACCCTTAATTGGGAAGGTGCCGCTGCCCAGCTGGTTGATGTCCTCGCGAAAATAAAGGCTGACATCACCGCCGTCCAAGAAATGCGATGGACGGGACAAGTACAGACACGAGTAGGTCCTTGTGACATTTACTACAGTGGCCATATAAAGGATCGCAAGTTTGGTGTTGGATTCGTGGTGGGAGAGAGACTTCGTCGCCGAGTACTATCATTCACTCCGGTGAATGAGCATCTAGCCACAATCCGCATCAAAGCGAGGTTCTTCAACATATCGCTGATTTGCGCCCACGCCCCGACGGAAGAGAAGGACGATGGGACCAAAGATGCCTTCTATGAGCGCTTGGAGCGCACTTACGAGAGCTGCCCCCGCCACGATGTCAAAATCGTGCTTGGCGACTTTAACGCCAAGGTGGGCAAAGAAGGTATATTTGGCACTGGTCGGTAAATTCAGCCTCCACGACGAAACATCCCCAAATGGGTTGAGGCTGATTGACTTCGCCGGGGCCCGAAATATGGTTATCTGTAGTACTAGATTCCAGCATAAAAAGATTCATCAAGCCACCTGACTGTCTCCGGATCGAAAAACCACCAACCAGATCGATCATGTTGTGATAGACGGAAGACAGTGTTTTAGATGTGCGTGCGCTCCGAGGTCCTAACATCGACTCGGACCACTATCTTCTTGCAGCCAAGATTCGCATCCGCCTCTGTGCAGCAAAAAACGCATGCCAACAAACACAAGGAAGGTTCGACGTCGAGAAGCTGCAATCACAACAGACAGCCGAACGATTTTCTACTCGGCTTGCACTCCTGCTCTCTGAGAGCACTCGTCAACAACTCGGTATAAGGGAACTGTGGGACGGCATTTCAAACTCCTTACGTACAGCTGCAACCGAAGCCATTGGTTTTCGGAAAGTGCAAAAGAACAGCTGGTACGACGAAGAATGCCGTGTCGCAGAGGAGAGAAAACAGGCTGCCTACCTGGCTACGTTACGATGGACCACAACACGTGCGGGATGGGATAGATACCGAGAGTTGAAAAGGGAAGCGAGACGCATTTGCAGACAGAAAAAGAAAGAGGCTGAAATGCGTGAGTACGAAGAGCTTGACTGGCCGACAGGGGTAATGCTCGAAAATTCTACGAAAAAATGCGGCGGCTTACAGAAGGTTTCAAGACCGGAGCACACTCTTGTAGAACCCCCAAAGGTGATCTAGTGACCGATGCCCAGAGCATACTTAAATTATGGAGGGAACACTTCTCCAGCCTGCTGAATGACAGTGAACGCACAACGCCAGGAGAAGGCGAACCCGATTCCCCAATCGATGACGATGGAGCAGACGTTCCATTACCCGACCAGGAAGAAGTTCGAATAGCAATTGCCCGCCTGAAGAACAACAAAGCGGCAGGGGCCGACGGATTGCCGGCCCAGCTATTCAAACACGGCTGCGAAGAACTGATAAGGAGCATCCATCAGCTTCTTTGTAAAATATGGTCGGACGAAAGCATGCCCAACGATTGGAATTTAAGTGTGCTATGCCCAATCCATAAAAAAGGAGACCCCACAATCTGCGCCAGCTACCGTGGGATTAGCCTGCTCAACATCGCATATAAGGTTCTATCGAGCGTATTGTGTGAAAGATTAAAGCCCAGGGTCAACAAACTGATTGGACCTTATCAGTGTGGCTTCAGACCTGGAAAATCAACAACAGACCAGATATTCAGAATCGACACACACCACCTCGTCGTCGATTTCAAAGCTGCTTTCGACAGCACGAAAAGGAGCTGCCTTTATGCCGCGATGTCTGAATTTGGTATCCCCGCAAAACTAATACGGCTATGTAAACTGACGTTGAGCAACACGAAAAGCTCCGTCAGGATCGGGAAGGACCTCTCCGAGCCGTTCGATACCAAACGAGGTTTCAGACAAGGCGACTCCCTATCGTGCGAATTCTTCAACCTGCTTCTGGAGAAAATAGTTCGAGCTGCAGAACTAAATAGAGAAGGTACCATCTTCTATAAGAGTGTACAGCTGCTGGCGTATGCCGATGATATCGATATCATCGGCCTCAACACCCGCGCCGTTAGTTCTGCTTTCTCCAGGCTGGACAAGGAAGCACAGAAAATGGGTCTGGCAGTGAATGAGGGCAAGACGAAATATCTCCTGTCGTCAAACAAACAATCGTCGCACTCGCGACTTGGCTCTCACGTCACTGTTGACAGTCATAACTTTGAAGTTGTAGATAATTCCGTATATTTAGGAACCAGTATTAACACCTCCAACAATGTCAGCCTGGAAATCCAACGCACTGCTATATGATGCAGAGGCTTGGACGATGACAGCAACCGATGAGTCGACGTTACGAGTTTTCGAGAGAAAAATTCTGCGAAAGATTTATGGTCCTTTGCGTATTGGCCACGGCGAATATCGCATTCGATGGAACGATGAGCTGTACGAGATATACGACGACATTGACATAGTTCAGCGAATTAAAGACAGCGGCTACGCTGGCTAGGTCATGTTGTCCGGATGGATGAAAACACTCCAGCTCTGAAAGTATTCGACGCAGTACCCGCCGGGGGAAGCAGAGGAAGAGGAAGACCTCCACTCCGTTGGAAGGACCAAGTGGAGAGGGACCTGGCTTCGCTTGGAATATCCAATTGGCGCCACGTAGCGAAAAGAAGAAACGACTGGCGCGCTGTTGTTAACTCGGCTATAATCGCGTAAGCGGTGTCTACGCCAATTAAGAAGAAGATTCCTTACGGTTAGTATATTTGTTAGTTAATTATATCAATATCTTATTACAATATGGTTGCAAATTATTTATTTTTTTTAAAAAAACTTACTTATAATAAAAACTTACCCGTCCTGGTTGTTATGGAAGGCTAGAACAATCGATGGACTCGAATAAGCGTTACTTGTAACCCACGTACAATGCACTGCAAACATCATCAATATCATTAAAATAGCAAGGATAATAACGCTTTTCAGGTTGGAACCTATTCCGCTTCGGGTCTCATGTAAAGAATCATGTTTCGGACGAAATTTAACTTTTCCAGCCTAAAATAATATTCAATATTTAATTCAATATATTCAAATTAGAATTAAAAGAAATATGTAGCTAACTTCATCACTAATTCGTTAATTTGAAGTTATTTCCTAAATAAAAAATTATTTATTTATTACAGATCGGTTTTGCTAAACTACAATACACTGCATGTCAAGAATTTTAGCTTGATTTTACAAGGTGTCTGTAAGAATTCAAAATTTCCTGTTTAAATACCACATAAAAAAGAATTTTCAAATTAACATTACTTTTCAACTGCACGTTTCTACACCGCGGTTTCAAAAAATTTAACTCAGTGGAATTTTTTCAATTCAAAAATTCGTATGCTCAAAATCAATTTATTACATTCAAAATAGTCTCCTTCTGCTCAATACAGCTTTTTGCACGATCCAAAAGCATGTCGAACGAGTGTTTTAGCTCGTTGGCCGGTATGGCCTCTACGTCTGGATAACGCTTTCCTTTCGTGGGCAAATGCATTTTTCCGGAAAGGAAGAAGTCGCACGGTGCCATATCAGGTGAATACGGGGAGTGGTTAATGGTTAAAATGTGATTTTTGGTCAAATAATCGGTCACAAGCGTCGATCGATGAGAGCAATTTTTGGTAGTTGTCAATTTTTGCGGAACAAACCGTCCACACCTTTCTTAATCCCAAATGTTCAGTTAAAATTCTATAAATCGATATTTTGGATATATTCAATTCCATTTCCATGAATTTCAATATTGATTTCGGCTGATTTTTGATGAATTCACGCACAGTTTGATTGGCCCACATGTTGATCGTCATTTATGTCCTCACCACTACTTTGAAAAAGTTGAAACCACCCTGCCAACATTTGGAAGAGTCTTTTATCGAAAACGCCAAATGCGTCTCTTTTAAGTCACTTCCAGACGTTAAATTAAAGATTGTTGTCCCGTTATGCAAAAGATAAACAATGAACGCGATCACCGACGTTGAAGTCGCAGCAACTGCAAAATTAAATTAGATGAAAACAACAGAATAGAAAAAGAAGTTGTTGACATCTGGTTCATTGGTTTTGTGTCTTCTGCAGTTTGTGGTCAGTGCTAAAGTGCGATATTGTTTTTGGAACTAGTAAAATTATTTGTTTCGTGGTGTTTTAATTTGAAATATTATTGAAAATATAATTAAAATGAGTGAATTGTTTTTGAGTGATGGCTATACCCAAGTACAATACATCCCACTGACGAATATATCGAATGGTATATATTTTAATAGATCTTAATTCTTTGCAATTTATAATAAATGTTTAATTTTCTAGTAAGCACAACAGCTGCGTCTTCAGATCAAGGAACCATACAAACGATCTTGCAAGAGTTACGTTCTTTGCAAACAAAATTTGAAAAATTCGAGGAAAAATAATAAAAACTTTGACGGAAGAAGTCGTTGCGTTAAAAACCGAAGTCAAGCAGCAAAGAAATATGCGTAAGAAGGATGATACGTCTCTAATACCTTCCTTGCCTTTCATGGATGTCAAGGATTTTATTGATTTTGACAAGAAGCTGCTGTTGAACGACAAAATAACATCTCAGCTGGTAGGTCGATTTTCTTATACTAAATGCCCATAATTATGAATAAATTTGTATATTTGGAACATATTTAATTTTAGAAAAATATCATATATGGAGTTGGAGGAAAGAATTTCCCTTCATTCCTAAGAATGGCATTGAAATCCATTATATCGGATGCTATGGCCGTTAATTTAACTTGGCGTGGAACAAATGACAAACCCAGTATCCAACGCTTTACAACATTTGCACTAATAAAAAGTAATATTTCACATAAAACTATAACTCTAAAGAAATCAATTAATTCTATTTTCCTACAGATGCCTGTCATTCCAAATATTCGAACTCGACCGATATGGATATAAATAAAGTGTGTCAACAGCACATACATACTTCACGCCCGAGACAGCGTACAAAAAAAAACAAACAAACAATTAATGAACTATAAAATTAAAAAAATCTTATTTCTAATATTCACATGAATTAATTATTTATTTTTTTTGTAATATATTTTTGAATTGAAATAAATATAAAAAATTTAAAAACGAAAATTTTAACTTCCACAAGTCACTAATACGTAACTTCCACAAGGCACTAGTACGTAACTTCTGAAAGTAACGTCCGCGGGGAACAACTTCTCAATAAGGAAGTGACTTCTACGATGAAAAAAATGTATCGCAGACGTTGAATTGTAACTGCTTGAAGTCACTTATAAGTAATGTTGGCAGGGCACTCGTGCACTTCTGCTACAGGATAGGCACTCATCGCCATAAACTTGTTTCATCAATTGAAACGTTTCGGTAAAAGTTTTACCAATTTTAAAACAAAATTTAATGTTGGCTCTTTGTTCGAAGCTCATTTTCGCACCGATAACACAAACATACTGACACCTAAAATGCAATAACTTCATTTATAATCGATGAAATTCTCACTGGACAATGGCAGATTCTAACGCACTAATCGACATATAGATGGCGCAACCAGGGGGCGGTAAATTCCAAATACTTTGGAAAATACCTTGTATTTTTTATCTGTATACTACCCACAAAACACATAAAGAGACTAAACAAATATTATAAAACTCTGGGTTTAGCAAAAGGGATTATACTACTGTGGGCATAAAATAGTATGACTTTTTTATTATTATAGTTTTGTTAAACTTGTACGTATCACCGTATCACTGTACGTATCACATATCACGTAACACTAATCGAGATAGATATAGGATCATATATATATAAATGAACAGGATGACTAAGATATAAAGCTGTAATTTGGTACAGGGGATCTCAGTAAAAAGATGCACTTATGGGCCACACCCGCTAATAAGTTTAATGTACATCAGAGAGCTGCAACGAGTATGATAAAATCAGAACAAACAGTCGTGGCAAAAACACAATCAAATCAATTCAGTTCAGCATAGACAACATTGGTAATCAATTCGAATAGTATATACAGTAATAAACCTTTGCTTTATTTACATACTATGTATATATGTATACTCAACTCTAGAAGATCTTAGGGTGTTGTATAACACTTTTTTTTGCTACTTTCATAGTAATCAGGGGTTTAAGCTACATATAAATTTTAAAGTTTGATAAGCTACACTTTAATGGATATTATGAAATGCAAGTATTCACATTATTTAAGTGATTATTTTGAAATACTTTGCATGTTTCTTAAATTTTACTGGGATATTACTTGCTGTTTTTTTTAACAAGTGTTCAAAACGCTTCAAGAATTTGTTAACTTTTGCATGCAAGAAGATACAGGCCTGGGTGGTAAGCTATCTTTTGACATATACAAATTGGTTAGCCGTTACAACAAAAAATTAGTTGTAATTTGCATTTAGATATAGGAATATAATTTTATAAATAACTTATTTAAATGAATTAAGCGAATTTAAAGTTAAAAACCAAGATTGGCTTGGGAAAGCAGCAGCTTTTGTAAACAAACACAGCCGTAGAAAACTCACCACCGAGAAATCTAAGATCAGGGAGACATTTTATACATAACAACTCACTACTTGCAAAATATCTGATTATCAGTAAATCAATGTTTTAAGGACGAAATATAACACACTATGACGTTTAAAGCATCTATTAATAAAAATATACCATACATAAATCATTTTTGATTTAGATTAAATAACAATATTTGTAATTTTTTCCTCTTTTTACTGCCTCAATAGCACTGCGTTGCTACCACTGAAAATCCAAGATGGTTGCTATTCACCCCTCAGAAAGCTACCACGAAAAGGTTTTCCACTGTATATACTGTGGTTGCGACGATTGTTTGAATTGAATTGAAACTTTGGGTAAACTATCAATAAATCAATTTTCTGCTGGACTGATTTGAATCATGTGTGGACAAAAATGTATCAGATTTGAAAATGTGCGCATGTTACAAATTTTCGAAGCGTAAACAATGGAAACTCCATCGAGAACGTACATACATGTCTACATATGTACATTTGTTGTATGTATGTACTCGATGGAATTTCCATTATATATATAACATATGTACATATATTATATACATACATACATTTATATACAAACATATGTATTTGAAATAGAACAAAAGTGCACTAGTAAATCTGTGTTTAGGGGAAGATATACAAACCAAACTCTGTCGATCATTTCAATCATTGAAGCATGAGTTTGCATCACTTCGGGTATTTTCTGCTGATACGAACGTTCATAAACAAATCAGGTATAAGCTGATCGCTAAAGATTCAAAGTTGTTCTCTATCGCTGATGTGAAGACAAACAGTGCGTTTCGTGTATATGAACTGAACTGACAGAATCAGGCAGAGTAACCGATCAGTACTTAAGTATAAACAAAAATGTATTACTCGTTGCAGTTCTCTGATGTACATATCTCCTAAGCCGCTTAAGCTACAACAACTAAATTTGCTAAATATAAATCTTATAAGAACCTCTACCGACAGTGTGAAAATCGATAAATTCGAAAGATAACGCCGCTCCCTCCCTATATAACGGTACTGTTAAAAACAACTAAAAGCGCAATAAATAAATAACAAAATACGCCAGAGACATTAAATTTTACCCCCGGGATGGTATCAGAGAGCTTTATAGGAGCCAGTGTGAAAATTGGACGATGGGCATAACACCGCCCACTTTTTGGTGAAAACCCATATTTCGAGATCCGACTTCGACCTGGCATCCTTTCCATATTCTTATCAACATATCAAATTGTGAAAATAGACAAACTCGGACAACAATCACGCCTACTTCCCATATAACACAATTTTAAATTCCAATTAACTCGTTCAGTTTCCAGTACACAAATCAAGAAAGAATTATTATAACGGGATAAAACTTAGCATGAATAATGTCTTTAGTGTGTGCCACCTTATGACCAAAAATTGTTCAAATCCAATGGAAACTGTTCAAGCCCCAAGGTACCGAATATTTAGACCCCGGTACCTATAGTTGACTTTGATGAAAATTACTGAAATTAAGGGATAATCTTTCTGTTATAATGGTATATCTGTATGTCGAAAATGGGTTAAATCGGACCAATACTTCCCTTACCTACCATATACTTACTAAAAAGAGATTTTCGAATTTCCGGGTGACTTTCTACCGCATAAGAGGGCGTGTTTTAATCATAACTGTGTATCTTTGTGCCTAAAATAGATAAAATTGAGCAACAACATGGCCTAGCCCTTATATAACTAATATCAGGATTTTCGAATATCCGGCTTACTTTACTCCATATGATTGGTTTTATACCTAAAATTATTTCCCTGGCTTTGATTTGTGCAAGTTGCAAGAGTATAAAATGTTCGGTTGCATCCGAACTTAGCCCTTCCTTCCTACCTTCTGAAGGGCTCGTTTAAAAAAAAAAAACGAATTTGTTCAGGCGCAATAATCAGTATAACCCATATACAAAGTCTGTCGCAAAAGAAACAGAACTTTTTTAATTATAACTGTTTCTGGTGGCGCCACCTATTGGTGGGTATATGAAATAAAAAGTTTGATCTCTTCTTGACATTTCGTAAAAATTTTAAGACAATTGGATAACTACAATCGATGTTATCGATCAAAAAGTGACAGCAGCTTTTTGGTCATCGGTCGTATGTAAAATGCATTTTGAACAAAGAGCAAATATTAAATTTTGTTTTAAACTTGAGAAAACGTTTACTGAGACATTTCAAATGATGAAAAAAGTTTATGGTGATCAGTGCCTATCCCGTAGTAATGTGCATGAGTGGTTTAAGCGATTCCAAGGAGGTCGTGAGGACCTCTGTGACGATCAGAGGTCGGTCGTCTTCAGAAGTCAAAAATAAAGACAATGCTGATTTGTTTTTAGGATTCCGAAAGTATTGTACACCGAGAGTTCGTCCCACCTGGCCAAACCATTAATACTGTGTTTTACCTTGGTGTTATGAAGCGTCTTTTTTCACGCATTCGTCGTGCTCGACCACAATACCGTGAGGCAGGGTAATGCGATAATGCGCCGTGTCATCGGTCGACGCTTGATTTTTTGACAAAAACCTCCATATTAACCATTAATCACTCACCCTACTCACCTGATTTGGCACCCTGTTATTTTTACCTATTTGGAAAACTTCATTTGCCCATGAAAGGACACTGGTTTCAAGACATTTCAGCTATCCAAAAGGCGACGACCGATATTCTCAAGAGCATTCCGAAAAATGACCAAACACTCATTTGAAATGCTAATTGACCGGGCTAAACGCTGTATCGAAGCACAAGGAAACTACTTTGAATAAAAAAATATAACTTTTGAAAAATATTGATTTTTTGTTGTTTTTTTTAACAGTCCTGTTTCTTTTGCCACAGACCTTGTATTATAATCATATTTGGATTCGTATTGGCTAAAAAATTCAACTTTGGATCCACCCAACAAGAGCATCAATAAATATTAAAACAACACAGTTTCCTAAAAAAAATTCAACTATATTTTTGTTGAACTAACAGAAAAGCGATGTAGCTGAGCCAATGACAGCCAGCACTGAATGAATGATGATCACACCATTAGTTTCAAGTGAGACACCATGAGTTAGACGGCACCAGCGCAGGTCAACTTGCTTGTTGTGCTCATTTTAAGTGTTATTCTTAAAAATGCTGTGCTTTTGTAAAAGATGTTTTTCTCAGCTACTTGAAAGCCAAATATGTCAAAGCGAGTTATAGCGTAAGCACCGCTGTTATAGACTTCAAACACGTCAATTCCCACGACAGCCGGTTCTACGTTACCGGAATTGCCCGGATTTTATTCGTTCAAGGGCTGATCATTTGAAAGCTTGTAGCTCTCTTGTTATTGTTAAATAAATAGAATTGAACAATAAGTTAAATATTGAATTACAAGTATTTTTGGCCTATATAATGAAAAATTAATATAAACAAACGAATTAGTGAAGTGTTATCAAACCAAATTTATAAGTGTAAATATTTATATACATACTTTAAACGCAAATATCGCGAAAACTACAAGTTTTCCGCGGCTATAACTATGTATATACAGTATCTGTCCAATAAATTACAAACGAACAAAAAAATTATTCGGAGTTCTAACTTTAATCATTAATAAAAACATAAATATTTGGCGTATTTAAAAAAAAATTATTTTTTATATGCTATATACATTAAACTTAAATTATCATATTTTTGTATTGAATCATATTCAATATTATTAAATTATATTAAAAACATTAAATTTTTGTTTTCGTTCGTAATTTATTGGAGAAGTACTGTACAGTAAATCAATAAAGTTTACGTACACCTATGTAGTTCTATTAAATTACGACACGTTTATTTGATTTATAACTCAAGAACGGCTAAACCGATTTGGCTAAAAATTGGTGGGGAGGTAGCTTAGAACCGGGGTAAGGACATAGGATATGTATTTTTCTATTTATGTTAAAATTCATTGTAATTCATAAATACAAAAATTATATTTAAAATCATAAGTATTTGTTCCAATTCATATAAGAATCATTTGAAAATTTCATTTCTTCAAAAAAAAAAAAACAAGAAAAAAAACACAAAACAACAATATAGAAACCTCACATCTATATACAGTTACGGACTACGGACAATAAAATAGAAACAAAGGTGTAGCTTTGAAACAATGGCATATTTTTTTTGAAAATTTTCATATACATATGTAGTAACTTTTCTGCATAATAACAAAGGCAATAGTATGTACTTTTAAAAAAGAGGAAAAGATAGCATTGTCGAGTTTTACAGTTAACTGTAACTTAAAAAGTGTAAATAGCATTCCTCGTGCTTAGTGACAAAATAATAGTATCAAAAGTGAAATGGTTTCATAAATTAAAAAGACTGAATTTAAAAGGCGTAAAAAGTAGTTATATTAACTTAATTAGTGGAATGAATAATTGTATCAATTATGAATTTATTTAAAAAAATGTGTCGAGCAAAACCTTATTCACAGGAGGAAAGATTGTGCGTCCAAAATTTGCAAGGAACGGGTCACACGTAAGGGCAAATTGCAAACTTATGGAATATGTCTCACATATTTGTGTTTGATGCCTTAAAATTTCCGAAAAAAGGTTGAAAAAATAGGCCGACTACAAAAAAAAATAACTGCGCAAGTCGTTCGAAATATTGCATGATTGAGGATGCGCGTACCGTTTAAGGCCTCTAAAGCCATTCAATAAGAATTATGTGCAAACATTTCTTCAAGAATAGTAAGAAGACGACTTGTGGAGAAAAATTGCTTTGGCACATGGTCCCGAAAGGTGCCGGCATAGATGCAATCGTATTCAGTCTGCAAAACGACACATTAATTAGGGCGGAGCTGAAATTTAAAAGAAAATGGTCCGACATATTATGGTCTCAGTGCAAAATTAATATTATAGGAAATGATAGTTGCGCGTGAGTCCGACGTCCAAAAAAACAAAGAAATGTGCGTCCGCTACACGACTAGGTCCTTCAAACTCCGTGGGGTCAATATAATGGATTAGGATTGTTTCTCATATTGTAATGCGGGACCTATTTTTTGGATACAATAAAACATAGACCGCCATTTATACTTAAAGTTTTAGATAATTTCATACTTCCATATGCTAAATAGAATTCGCCTTGCATTTTGGCAATTCCAACAAGAGAGCGACCCGAAACTTACTTCGGGTCTTACAAAAAATGGGTTTCAGATCATGGTGCTAGCGTTATGGCTTAGCCAGAGTAATCGGCAGATCTGAATCTCATCAAAAACTTTTAAAACTTTTTGTTAAGGAAAGTATTGCACCCCTTAAATCGAAAAATAAGGCAGAATTCTGAGAGAAGGTACAAAGGTCTGGTATTCCGATCCACAGAACACTTTCTGTAGCCTAATTAGGTCTATGCCTAGAACATGTGCATCGGTATTAGAAGTTTAAGAATACTCTAAAATGTACTACCAATTTTTCTATTAGTTCCCTTAAAAAATATGTTTTTTTAATGTAAAAGATTTTGATTCAATTGTTTTGTCCTTCGAATTTTTGAAATATATTATTTACCTTTTTTTAATATTTATGAATTGTTTTTTTTTTTTTTTCAATATTTTTACTGCTACCAATAGCACATGATATGAAGTACATAATAAAACTATAACTTAGTTGAATTTAAATCAAATTCATAATTTTTTTAGAATGGAAAATTAGTACCATGGATGATTATATTTTATTGTCCGTAACTGTATATAAAAGAAAGTCGTGTTAGTTACACCATTTATAACTCAGGAACGGCTGAACTGATTTGGCTGAAAATTGGTAGGGAGGTAGCATTGAACCAGGGTAAGGACATAGGTCATATAGATGGTATTAGTAGTACTAACTAGTATGTATCAGCCACAGTAAAACGTGGAAGGGTCCTCTAGTAATTTATATCGCAAAAGTTTACATACACTAAGTAGTTTACATACAAAAGTAATTACAATAGTTTTAGATGCATTTATTATTTTTTGGCCTTCATTTTGTTGCAATTTTGCCCCCAGATGTCGACGCAAACTTCCCACTCAATTTATAGTATTTTTTCGAGATATTTTGATCCACTATAAAGCAGTATTTAGGCACTCTTTTGATGAAATTCGATGTTTTCGAATACGGTTTTCTAATAAGTTCCAGATATGTTGTATAGGATTAATGTCTGGTGATCGCGGGGCATATGGACTTATTTTTAATTCCATAAAAACCTCTCAACTATAAGATACGATGTGTATTTTGGGTCGTTATCCTGTTGGAAATTGATTTCGCTGTTTGGACAGCCGATTTAAGCACACTTAAAGTTTAAATTATTTTGTTAAGAAGTTTATTTTTTTATAATTTTACCGATTTAAAATTCAAAAATGTGTATTAATAGCTCATAGTATTTCACAATGTTTCACTAAATATTTTCACATTTTTAACTTTTTATATTTAAATATACACTATAAACATTGAAAAAAGTTCACATTTCACTTTTATTTGTTTACAATTATGAGGAAAACGAGCGTTGCCAATTCTTAAACACCAAATACGTAGGATATCCAACTACAGCGCATTCTTCGTTTGAATTTTCGAGTGATTCTTTTTTCTTTATTATTAAATTTATATTATATCGGGGTGACAGAAGCTCTTTCGCGTAATACTCCTTTCGGCGCGTTGCGGGACTTCGACCGCGCTTTAAAAAAAAATAACCCTGGTCGAGCCAATACTAGGGTGACTGAAGTACTTTTGCGTAGTACTCATTTCGGCACAATTTCGATCTACGGCAAACACTAAGTTTACGAGATATTCGACTTTAAAGACAAGCTATTTCACCCCTTCGACCCATTCGAAATTCAATATATGATAGATATTATTACTACTAAAACTATAAACTAATATTAAGGAGCTATACCAGTGTCACACTTAAAAAAAAAAAATTTTTTTTGCTTTTTCGATAGTTTATATATTCAAAAATATCCTGTGAAATCGGCAAGGTCGTATCTTGAATAGTTTTTTAATGGCAGCGTTCTAAACAGCGACCGCTCAGACGTGCAAACATATGTAAGTGAAACTTTAAAGGCGTTTTTCTCGAAACGACATTTTTCAAAATTGCTGACATCATAACTCAACGAGAAATTGACCGATCGACTTCAAATTAAAACTGGGTATAGTTGAATACATTTGCTATACAATGGTCTACGATCTTTTTGATTGGTTGAAAATTGTCAATTTGGCATTAAAAAAAAAAACACCATTTTTTTTTTGTAGAAAAACGAATTTGTGTCGGCTTTAGTATACGATCCCACGAGTTCATGGTTAAAAGTGGTATGGTTGGATAGGGCTGATGCTCCAGATTAAGAAAATATATTATTGTTGCCGCCGCAAACTTATAGTTTTCGAGATATTTGCATTTAAAGTTGAAAATTTTGCAAATTTTATCTTGCAATTTCTCGATTGCTAGTAATTATTTAATTCATATTATGCACTTTTTATGCACTTACACTTCACTACATTGTTTCTACATATTTTTTTTCTAGTAATTATTTAGTTATTTGCTTAAAATAAGCATTTTATATTTTAAACAATTTTCATTTCATGCACAATAACAAAAGTATTCCGTGTTGACAGATAATAAGTGTTGCCATAATTACACATTTATCAAACGAATAAAAATGAATAAAAAAATAGGACTATACCCCAAATACATAAATCATTGCCCTTTTTCTTGATATATCAAGATTTTTGATACACCTCGGTGTTGGATCGGCCAGGGTTATTTTTTTGAAGCGCGGCCGAAGGCCGCCCACGCAAAAAGGAGTTCAACGCAAAAAAATTCTGATACACCCTGGTGTTGGACCGACCAGGGTTATTTTTTTGAAGCGCGCCGAAGGCCGCCAACGCGAAAAGGAGTTTTACTTAAAAAAAAACCTGATACACCCCGGTGTTGGATCGGCCAGGGTTATTTTTTTGAAGCGCGGCCGAAGGCCGCCAACGCGAAAAGGAGTTTTACTTAAAAAAAAAAAACCTGATACATCCCGGTGTTGGATCGGCCAGGGTTATTTTTTTGAAGCGCGGCCGAAGGCCGCCATCGCAAAAAGGAGTTTCAATCGTAAAAACCTGACACACCCAGGTGTTGGTCACCCAGGATAATTTTTTTCATGCATTTGAGTTTTTTTTTATTTATTTTTATTGTTTTCAATCATTTGTGATATGGTAACACTTATTATTTGACAACACGGAACACTTATTGTTATTGTGCGTGTAGTAATATTTATGTAAAATATAAAATGCTTATTTTAAGCAAATATCTAAAATATTGATAAAAAATAAATATGTAGAAATATTGTAGTGAATTGTAAGTGTATAAAAAGTGCATAATACGGAAGAAAAACTAACCATAAGTCGAGAAATTTGCAAAATTTTCAACTTTAAATGCAAATATCTCGGAAACTATAAGTTTGCGGCGGCAACAATTATATATTTTCTTAATCTGGAGCATCAGCCCTATCCAACCATACCACTTTTAACCCTGAATCGTGGGATCGTATACTAAAGTTTCCCCACGAATTTTTTTTTACGCCATTATGCCATTTTCTTAATTTTTGATATTTTTCAAGGATCGTAGTTCAACGACCGGAGTCATGCCAGCAGTTGAGGCACTTTTTTTTCGGCACTTCCGCATACATCACATAACTCTGTTATTTTTCAATATTTCTGTAAAAAAAAAAATTTGGCTGGGATTTAGAAAATCACTGGAAAGGTGACGTTCTCCAGATCACGAAAATATATATATACATATAGTTGCCGCTGACTTATAGTTTTAAAGATATTTGCATTTAAGGTTGCAAAATTTATAACTTTTACACTGGTAATTTGTATATTGTGAATAACTTTTTCACTTTCCGCGCCGCGCTCCAAAAAAAAATAGCCATGGCAACCCTTTTCTTATTGTGCAAATGCAGAGAATTGTAACTAAAATAAAATTATTAAAATAAAGCTTTATTTACAACAAATATTAAAAAAAATAATATACAGAAACGTTATAGTGAAGTGTTAGTAAGTGAAAAGTGCACAATATAAGTGAAAAAGTTACTCACAATACACAAATTATCAATGTAAAAGTTGTCAATTTTTCAACTTTAAATGCAAATATCTTTAAAACTATAAGTCAGCGGCAACTAAATGTATATATTTTCGTGATCTGGAGAACGCCACCTTTCCAGTGACACCCATTTTATCCCCGAAATCCGGGGATGCTAATCTAAATCCCAGCCCTTGTTCCATATACACATGTATATATACATATGTATATATATATACTATACATATGTATGTATATGTATAATATGCGATTTATGTTTAATAAAAATAAAGAAGTAAAAATTTATAATAATATTGTAAAATTTATATCATATCGGGGTGACTGAAGTACTTTCGCGTAGTACTGCTTTCTGCGTTGGCGGTCTTCGGCCGCGCTTTAAAAAAATAACCCTGGTCGAGCGAATACCCGGGGTGACTGAAGTACTTTCGCGTAGTACTCCTTTCTGCGTTGGCGGCCTTCGGCCGCGCTTTAAAAAAATAACCCTGGTCGAGCAAATACCCGGGGTGACTGAAATACTTTCGTGTAGTACTCCTTTTGCGTTGGCGGCCTTCGGCCGCTCTTTAAAAAAATAACCCTGGTCGAGCGAATATCCGGGGTGTCTGAAGTACTTTCGCGTAGTACTGCTTTCTGCGTTAAAATAAAAAAAATATATTGAGTTTCGTTATAAAGTGGTTATATTTTTTGGTTATCTTGCACTAATATTCAAACAAAGTTTGAGTTTTCATTATAAAATGGTTAAATATTATTATATAATATTATTTTATAATTTATGTAAATTATAATACATATTTGTTTATTAAATTAAATAAAGAACATATCCATATGAATGGATAGAGGAATTTTTGGGAAAAAAGGCATTTCAGCGAATTTCCTTATTATCACATGGTAGCGCTCCATTTCGTCGTAATTTTAGCACACACATTATGTTCACTACGAGTGTAAAATGTAATTTTTAAAATAAAGATTTCTTCGGTAAAAAAACTGTTAAAAGTGTAAAATGTGGATTTATTTAAAAGTTCATAGTTTAAATTAATTAATTTGAAGTGAAAAATGTGAGTAAAGTGTGTTTAATGCGGTAAAATAGCTTGTTGAAATGCTCGAATTTTGGGAATTTTTGAACTTTAAGGTCGAATATCTCGTAAACTAAGCGTTTGCGGTACCTATAACCCTATATATTTTTTAATCAGGAGGACTTTCTCTTTCCAACGGTACCTTCAAATCGCGGCGCCAAAGAAATCGGAATTGTGCCCTTGTTTCAATGTATTATACTGAAAATCGCGCGATTTTTTATTCCAAATTTTCGTTATATGGACGTAATATATTGCCCACTTTTCACGGTCTTGTATAAATGGCTGGTTGGGTTAATTTGGTATTACCGATACATATACAATTTTTAATTTTCAGTGTTTTTATTATTTAAATAAAGTGGATTTCCACTTTAAATCATTGAAATAATAAAAATACTAAACATAGAGTCACTCTATGCGTAAAAATTCATACATTTTATAATAATTAGTGAAAATTGTATGGAAAAACTACGATTTTACTATTTTAGGGGGGAAGGGTGCTATTATTCAAAAGCTCTATTCATTATCTTTCAAATTAGGGGGGTAGCAAGCCCCCAGACCCCTCCCCCTTTGCGCAAAACCTCTGCAAAATGGGATACTAAAGTAAGCATTCCCCAAAAATATACTTTATTACGTACATAGAACGTCGAAACATTCAACTAGATTTCTTTTAAAAAAATTCACGAAATCGCCTAATTTTTCATGCGTCACACTGGTATAGCCCCTTAAATACACATATTAAATAACGCATTTACTGTATATACATATATTAGTATTCTAAAATTTCTTACTTTGTCATACAGATTTTTTTTCTCCATTGAATTATCATCGCGATCATCCACATAGGTTATAGTTTTGTGAGCAAATGTATTTGAATTGCTGTCTTCTTTGAGAAATACTTCAAACAAATTAGAAAATGCAATCCCAGCAAGAATGCACACGACTGGAGTAAGAGTTAGCATTAAACGCACCATAACACCGGCAAAATATACAGCACTGATGGCATAAAGTATAACGAAAACACGTTCATCATTAACATTCTTTATGCAATACCAAATTCCAACTGGAAACGAACAAGCGAGTATATGCAAATCGAAGAAAAAAGAAAACCATGTAGTCGGTTGATGTTCCGATACCGAGGCAATAATAGGGATATGTATTTTAGCATATCCAGTATCCCATAATGAATAAAATCGACCACTCCACGGAGCAATAACACCCAATACTGTAAGAACAACTACACCAGTAAATACTATAACTGCGGCCGCTATGACTCCAAAGAGATATATTTTGCGATATTCACTTCGAGATAATACACTTTGTAAGTGACGAAGGACTGCGATAATAAGCAAAAGTACAAATATTCCCAGAGCGGCCATGTGCTCACTTGTTCGTATAGGTTGAAAACCTACAAACGGTATTTGCATCGATAATAGTAGTCCCAAAATGTAGAACGTCGAATAGCTGGTTAGAATCCTCTCAGAGTACCGACCCATTAGAAGCAGGACAAATACGTGAAGTGGTATTAAGTTAGTAATAAATACATATCCTCCCCATGCCGACACCATGTAAAAATAAGATAGTGCTGCTCCAGCCGACCAAAAAACGGATCCAGTTTTCAATGAACGTACCCATAAGAAATATGTAAATTGTAGTGCAAATATGGCAATTCCTTCGTTGTCGTAAGAGCCTGCTACTGAACGGCTTATATAACCAGGAACAATAGCTATAAAACTTGCAGCAAAAAGCCCTGCTCCTCGGGACCATAATTCACTAGTAAGCAAATAGGTTGAAATCGATGTTAATCCACTAAAAATCGGTGCCAAAAAAACGCAAATATCACGTATATGTATCGGTATATTCAAGGTATGTAAAATGTAGTGTATGCAACCAGAAGTTATCATAAGTCCTGGATATACCGTTCCACCAACAATTCTTCCCAAAGGATACCAGGCTCGTTCATCAAACCAATTCAAAAATTTATAAAATCCATGTTGCACCATATACCCTGTAGCGCGGTAATTAAACCATGGATCGAACTCATGAATAATAGATTCAAATCGAATCACTGCGAATAAACGTGAAGAAAAACCGGCAAGCCACGCAATCAAAAGTACTGTGAACGTTATTAAACTTTTGTAACCAACAGATCTCCTTGATACTACTGCGGGCGAATGATTCATTATTCCAACAAATACAATATTCTATATGAAGGAATCCACAGTTGATCTACTCTAATTAAACAATATAATTAAGAAAGTACACGTAGTCACTGCTTATCGTGTTTCTAAATAATCTTTTAATAGAGATACACATTAGACATCGATACCTAACGACACATCTCGACAAGCAACAAATGTTGCCTAGACAATTGTATTTGTCATTATTGCCCTAGGCTACTATCATACGTTCAATATTTATTGTGATATTTAAATCGTGATACATAATGTAACGGATTTCTTGATAAATCGTTTACCTTATAACCAACTATTGAGTTCGAGCCTTGGATTGTTAAATAAAAGACCAACTTCAAGGTAAAAATAAGAAATACAATAATATCTTTATTTATTTACTACTCATTATCCGCATTAACAACTACTATTTATATATCATTTGCTCTTATCACGGTAGCACTCTAATTAAAACTGTCTCTGTTTCATCCGGCAGTCTTTAGATTGTTAACAAACCATCGCCACTTGAACATTTTTGCAATCACGAATTTTGCTGTCGAGTTAATTCTGGCAATTTATCCTCGATTCTATTTTGTGTTAGCATTCTCGTTATTGACGATAGAAGTATCACGAGTGCAGACACCCTTGCAAAGAAGCGTAGCAAGACCGCGTTAGCTCGCGCGAGTTAAGTGCCCTGGAGACGATCAAATAATTACGTCAAACAGTGCATATGTATGTGTTAGAGATGTTCAATCCTGTTTTGCCCACAAACGTAAAAATTAATACGTGAAACATCAGTTTAGTTTTGAGGTCGTAGCGAACGGTCATTATGTCAGCGTCGGATGATTATCTGTTATTCGCATGTGTTTTTGTTATTTTATTTACTTGATTCTATTATATTTTCTTTACTTTATTTTTTTGATTTTATTATATTTTATTTTATTTATTTATTTGATTTTGTTATATTTTATTTGATTTTACTTTATTTATTTTATTTTATTTTATTTATTTTAAAATTTCAGACTTATTTCAATTCACTTAACTTTTCTGAGTCAATTCAATTTCAATAAGCTTCATTTTTCTGTGTCCTCTCAGCTTGAAATCTCCATTGCAAATGAGCTCATGCTTCTCAAACATGAGTGGAGGCGATCAAATTATCGTCCGTCAAATAGAAATATCAAAAATTTTTGATTTTCATCAGCCAGAGCCAAAAACATGTCGGTGTAGCGTACGTGTAGTCGACGAGAGCCGAGGACACCAACACACTTAAAGTGTTTGACGCAATCATTTGATCGTCTCTAGGGCACTTTAAGAAAGATAACATTCCTTGTCATACTCACGAACGTAAAAATATCAATAAATCTTCTTTAGCTGTAAACATAAAAGCATGTATCATGACATATACACATAATAATGTATTGTAATTATCAGTAACAGATATATCTTATCCAAATACATTTGTGGAAATAATAAGACACCACATTTAATATTAAAACGATTATTTATTAAAGAGATCTTAAACACTTGTACTCTTGACGGCGTCTGTACAAAAAGTGACGCTTCTTAAAACTGTAAGCTAAGAATAGGAATTTAGTTGGAAACTGTACATTTCCAAGAATATACATAGAAAAATAACAGAATAACTGACAAACAATGCTGCCAGATGTGATGCATCTTGTTGCACAACAGAACAACATGAATGTTCTGTCGATAGCACAAATAGTTGTAAGCAAACCTAATGTCCTTTAATCTTAGTATTGCCATCAAACGTGAAGGTGGAAATATTAAACTCAACAACTAGATAAAACAATTGTTTAAATGAGTTAAGCATCCCCCCACTTTAATGGGAAAAACTAGCACACACTAATACTTGACGACACCACACTCGCACACAAGACAACTGACCACACTTGTACATCCACCCACTCATCAAAAAGGATGGACAAGGAGAAAGCAGACACAATTCGTTCTACACAAGCCGCCCGGCCACAATCGTTTCTTACTTTCGCTTATACACTGCGCAGCGTCGACACCTTCCGACTCACAATTCGATTCCACACTGTGTCCGTTCTGCACTGCGCCGCAACAAAGTTCCCCCGAGCTAAAAGCAACTTCGGGTCAACCCAATTCCAGCGAGCAGCATCTTATTTCAACCCAACAACATTTGTCGCTGCGGTTAATTAATCATATCCATATGTACATATTTGGAATTTTATTGTGCTTTAAATATACAAAAAATTAAAGTAATTGTGCACCAAATTACTCTAGTATTTTTATTAATCGCGGGTGTTAGCTGATTTTGAATACCCCAAAATTGAGTGGTGTAAACATGGTCCTTCGAGCCTTTCCGAAAGGCACCTCGGATATTTAATAAAATAAATAAATACATAAATAAAAACACAAAACCAAAACAGAAACAATTTACATATATTTTTAAACAGTGACAAAGTGCTGTGAAAAGAACATAAGTATATAAATGTGTACATAAGTTGTGGTGACAAAGTTTAAAAAGTGCGGAAAACAAAACAAAGCAAATGCTCAGTAACACAATAAATGCACACATAAAACAAAAGAAAAAAATTCCGACAACTAAAACAAAGCTGCAGTGAATTGCCGAAATATTTATACAGTGGTGGTCTTATAATTACAAACGACTTTGCTGCATATAGTTTTCTTACAAAAAGTTATATTTACATAATTGGATTGCCACATTAAAACTATAAATTGTACCCAATACAGTAACGCATTTTATTTGAGTTTTACAAAAAAAAAAAAAATGTGCGGTGAATTTCCAAAATTCAAAATGAATACATGCAATATTTTGTAAACTAAAACAAACAAAAAAGCAATCAAGCCAAAAGAGCGAATGTGTGCTAACATTAAAAAACGAAAAGTGCAGTTGCACAAACAGAAAGAAGAAAATTACCGTAGGTGAAAAATCTACCAATACAATATATACAAACACATTTACAAATATATAAAAAAAAAGAAACAGAGAACAACACTCAGAAAATCGCGCGCGAAACGCTAAAACAAAACATAAATAAAAACAAAGAAACGGGCGCGAATTTAAATTAAACTAGAATAAAAAAAGCAGCAACAACATACATACATACTGAAACCAGGGGAACAACCAACTGGAAGCGGAGGAGAAGGAATTAGCATCAACAGCCCGAATACCCGCAGGCACATATAGTATATACATACATGCATGCATATATACAGCCGCATTATCCCCAAAAACCCTTTCTGGGAAACAAAGTGAGCGTATTATGTCCACTATTTATTTAATTTATGCACATATGCATGTCAGTCGAAGTTAATATTATACCTTTGATTAAAATCCATTTCAAAAGCTTTTAAAATATATCAAAAATAAAAATGCTATCTTTGTGTTCTCAAAACACACCAAATTATCAATTAAAAAAAAATTACCTTTTTCAACTCCAGTTTCAATCTCGTTTTCCTTTTCAAAATAATATAGTATCATTTACATACAAACATACGGCAAAATCTGCCTGTGACGCAAAACCCAAAATCTCAAAAAACCAAAACTTCAAAGTCCACATTTGTAATTATCCAGCAATACCTCTTGTTCTTTGGCAAACAAAAACAAGCAGGATTGTGGACAAAAAGCTAATTGATCTCTCTAACGAGCTCTCAATTGCTTACGAACAAAGCATAACAAACAATTCGTGCATACTTATGTACAAAGCATATTGATCTCTTCAACGAGCTCTCAATTGCACAAAACATAAGCAAATACAAGTCCAAGTATTAGGGTGTACCTAAATACAAATCATTCGGACAACAAATATTTTCATTAATAAAAAGCGCGGTTTTTTAATAACAATTAACAATTCAAATATATTTTCGAACTAAAATATAAATAAATAATATTATTTTGCAAATATGGTTAACAACAACAATAATAAAAATACACCTGCAGGAGCTACACGCCCAAAACAGGTTGTTAAATTCATTTCACAAAGTGACAGTTTATTAAGATACTGCACTAGATTTGCCTCTTCGCCGATTCATGAAAACTCTGAATCGTTATTAGAAATCAAAATTCAAAATCTTGAAAACTTTTGGATTCGCCTCCAAACGGCTCATGACGCCATTCTAGATTCTAGCGATTCAGATTCAGATTCAGATACACACAATTTCAAATCATCGGCTTACGATATTTACGAAAACTGCTTAGACCAGTACGAAGAGAAGAAAGCTATGATCTCCGATCAATTGAAGCTAATAAAAGCAATTTCACCTACTCCACATCCGAGAGTAGAGCTGTCAAAAGAAGACATTCAGAAGGCAAGTTCAGGCATCCAACTCGAGTTGCCCGCATGTGACACAGAAACCTTATACGGAGGTTATGAAGAATGGCCGTCCTTCCGGGACATGTTCACGGCCGTGTACATAAACCATCCTCAATTATCACATGCGCAAAAATTGTATCACCTCAGATACAGAACTAAAGATCAAGCAGGCGAAATAGTCAAACAGTTCGCATTAAATGACAATAATTTCAATTTGGCTTGGGAATCTCTCAAAAGCTAGATATGAAAACGACAGAATACTGGTCGATAAACAAGTAACGACACTAATGAACTTACCAAAAATTAAGAAAGGAACTAGTGTAGAATTCATCAAACTAGAATCCACTGTTTCGAATTGTTTGTCGATTCTATCGATACTAAATATTCCCACAGACAGCTGGGACCCAATTCTGGTCAACATTTGCACCGCCGCATTACCAGAAAAGTCGTTACTTCTAAGGGAGCAATCGCTCTCATCACGAAAAAAGTGTCCAACGTGGCAACAAATGAAAGATTTTCTCACCACCCAATATGAAATTGCGGAAAGGTTAGAAGAAAAAATAATCAAAACTAAGATCATTAAACACGACCAAAATAGAAGCTTCAATAGACCCAAAAGCTTTCACAAAACGCACTCGTTCATATCCGAACAGAAAAAACACACGTCATGCGAACTATGCACAAGAGGGAATAAGCTTAAAACTTGCGATAAGTTTAAAAAATTAAATATTAACGAAAGGAACAACTTTGTCAGATCAAAAAGACTCTGTACAAACTGCTTGTCCCATACACACAATCTTAAAAATTGCAAAAGCAAATATAATTGCTTCTATTGTCACAAAAGACACAATTCAATGCTTCGTTACAGCATATATCAGATCTCACTCCAAAGAAGCGATTTTACAAAAAGAACCATGGGTTACATTGCAAAAGCAAATCACCAAACCCAAAATTCGAAAAATTGCCAAGAGACACCATGTTGCTCAAAGGCACAAAAAGTTCAAACGCTGTACAGCGAAACACAAAGTGGACTAGTTACAGAACCAGTTACCACCATACCAACTCAAGTTGAGAACAAAGACCTTAATTCACAATTAAGTAAATCGCAAAAGTTAAATAAACTTCCATTAACAAACAAAACTTTAAAGGATCAGTATTGTGAGCACTTCTCTAAAGCCACAACTACTCGGTCAAATAATGGCCGGTACGTCATACGACTACCACTAGAGCCAACACTCCACAAATTGGTATAAAAAACAAAGTTAGAATTACCTCTGACAGTCCCCATATTAAAATGACATACTACTTTTCGGCCCCGCAGGATGGCTTTCGCCAAAAATGGAAAAAAAAAACAATTCCGAACAGATCCTAGAGCGGGGGCGGGCTACTAAATGCCAAATTAGCGCATACATAAAATAAACACAGTTGCATCAAAAAACGAAAAATCGACATTTTTTCGTAAATTTTCAATTTTCAGAATAAATAAAATCTTAAACAAAATTAAGGTTCAACGAGCACCATATACCCAATGCGATGGTGTGACGCACCTAGACTTATAAAAAGCAAAGGTCGTTCTTATCATTCTTACGTTAGAGCTTCTCATATGGGTAGTCGGTGGGAATCGGCAGAATAACTTGAACATCCCACCTAAAAAATTATAATTCTAAATGAAGCCGTTCGTATTTACCGGCCACTCTCTCGCAAGACCCTTCTAATTCCACAGCTCAAACCTCAAAGCTAAGGAGCACGCCTTCTGGCTATATCGGAGTCAGACGTGGCGTCGCTATATTTCACAATAATAAAGAAATGCAAACTATTGCCGATAAACCGTTGTAAGGAAAATTCAAATAAAGATTTTAAATAAAACCACAAATAATAAATCGATCAAAGAAACAACCGCAAATATAATAACTAGTAGTTAAAAACGCATAAATAAAAATATATTTTGTTATTGTATGCATATAAAAGCTAATATGGTACATACCATACCAAATACTATGTTTAAAACCAACATTTATAGCATGTGTTCTGCGCACTCGGCTACTCTACCAGCAGTACGCCGAAATACATGCAACAGCATAAAAGCGTAATACTAGGTAAAATATTCGCCTAGGGGGCCCAGGATGTTTAAATGAGTTAAACATCCACCCACTCTACCCGGGAAAAACTGGCGCACCCTAATAAGACAGCATAGTTCACCACAGCTGAGAACACGACAACACAACTTACCATGCCTATACACCAACAAACTTATCAAAAAGGATGGAAAACGAGAAAGCAGACATTCGCTTACACACTGCGCCGCGTCGACATATTTCTCATATTTACTCCGGCTACAAATCCGCTAGATCTCAACACTTTCGTTATCTACAATTCGATCTGTACAAGCCGCGCATCAACAATCGCTTTATACTTGCGCTTCTACACTGCGCCACGGATTTCCCACCATTTGCTTTGATCATCATTGTTTCGCCTGCGCCGACTTACAGCGACTCAACGCTTTTACCTATGTATATATGTACATACATACATATATTTTCGCAAAACATTGTTCTGTAAACAAACGATAATTTTAAATAAATTGTACCTGTTAAATAAATAACTTTTTTCTCATTTTAAACAATCGCGCGAGTGTGTTGTATTGGCCAATAAATTGGGTCGGTAATTAAATATTAAATATTATTATTATTTAACTGGGGTATCAACCGGGATCACAAATCAACTTGCTTTCCAGCCAGTCTTTGAAATATAAGACTTAAAAACCAAAATCCGCAACCGATGAGTCGACGTTACGAGTTTTCGAGAGGAAGGTTCTGTGAAAAATTTATGGTCCTTTGCGCATTGGCCACGGCGAATATCGCATTCGATGGAACAATGAGCTGTACGAGACATACGACGACATTGACATAGTTCAGCGAATTAAAAGACAGCGGCTGCGCTGGCTAGGTCATATTGTACGGATGGACGAAAACACTCCAGCTCTGAAAGTATTCGACGCAGGGGGGAAACAGAGGCAGAGGAAGACCTCCACTCCGTTGGAAGGACCAAATGGAGAAGGACCTGGCTTCGCTTGGAATATCCAATTGGCGCAACGTAGCGAAAAGAAGAAACGACTGGCGCGCTGTTGTTAACTCGGCTATAATCGCGTAAGCGGTGTCTACGCCAATTAAGAAGAAGAAGAAAGAAAGACACAGCAGGTTCTTGAAAAATTGGAGGAAAAACAGAATTCTGAGAAACCACTAAAAACTGGAAATTCCGGAAATAAAAAATGGCGAAAATTCACGGCAGTCGTAGAAAATCAGAAGCAGTTACGATGACATCAGAAATTGCACAACTACGCGCAATCGAGCATTGAGATGCAAAATCGGCTATCAGCGCTTGAATCAAACCAATTGTGAAAAGGAGTATCGACGGTCGATCAATACGAAGCAATACCCTTGCACATTAACGATCCCATAGAAATTGACCTTGAATTTGTGCACTTGGTATAGTACGCACAAAAATAACAGTAGCAGCAGCAGATATTCTTACAAGCCACAACACGAATATGAATCTGTATTCCATAATAATTTTAATTTGCATGTCCGAAAACCAAAACAGTGGTTCTATGAAAGACTATGCGAATCAGGAAGCAGTAAGCACCTTCATCCTAGGGTTAATTAGGAAAAGATTCAGAATCAGGATTCCATCAAATTTTAATATGGGAATCCTTTTGCAGTCAATGGAGCAAAGTATGAGTTTGTTAGGATGCCGTTTGGGTTTAAAAACGTACCCTTAATCTTTCAGCGATACGAATTAATTACCGCGACGAGGGAATTAAAAAAAAATATATATTTTATATCCGCGAACGATCCGCGATGCCAGAGACAAAACAAAACTTTATTTCCAAAATACTAGTGTTTATACATTTTGTTCTTATTTACTTAAAATTAAGGAATACATCAAACGAACACACGGACGAGAAGATGACAAAAGGAGGTGAAGGGACGTCGAAATCGACACCCAGATCTGTCCAAGGCGGGGCTGCTGCTCCTAGAGCGACGAAACCGTCGTTGGGAAACTGCAGCAAAATGACCAAGACTTCGGTAGGAGTCAAGATAGGGGAAACCGGCGCAAACCCAACGGAGAAAGAAATAGTGAAGGTTGGAGCCTTCATACACGGCGGAATCGCCAGTACTAGCAGGGGAGCTTCTGCTAGAATTATCAAGGGTTCCACAGGGGTCGTTAGCAAAAGTGCTTTAGCTAGGAAGCTGAAGTCCGACCGTCGATTAGCGGCAAAAATAGTGGAACGCTACGGTGGTAAGCATGTTCGCCAGGTAACTGAGCAGCATGCTAACACGCTTGAATGGGCCAAGAAGGTGCTGAGTGAGACCGAGACCGATAGGACGCGACTCGAGACAAAGAGAACTGAACCAGTGGTTAAGCGGCAATGGTCGCATGAGGGAGAAACCTCCCTTGGTAAGAAACAGCGAACGGGGGCTGCACCAACCTTCAGCGAAATCGCAAAACGTGCCGACGCTAGAGTACTTGGTGTGCAGCAGCAGGGAGGACGGTGCCATCCCCCATGAAAGGTGGTAGAGAGTAGCTGCGGCTATCTCTTCAGTCTTCCTCAAGGTAGTAAAGGAAAACCCTGGGCCACCCCAAAATCTATGAGTGCCGGTTGGCATCATGGGCTGCACAAGCTGACCAGATGTGCCGATGAAAGATCGGTCATCTTATATAAATAGGCAGTTTCTCTGGTGGAGGAGGTTTGAAAGGGAGCCATACTGGAGGCCGTGGACAAAGATAATATTCCTCTTCGCCCTAGGGCTCGCATCTGGCTGCCTGCCGAACCGTCTACTGCGAAGGAGATCGAGGAAATCCTCCGATACTGCAACCTCTCACTTCCCGCGCACGACTGGAGGGTCATGTGGCTTGGGAGAACCGATGAACCATATCGGCAGGTGCTGATAATGCTAAACGCGGAGTCCATCGGTCCTCCAGCAAAACCAAGGGAGCCATCAGTTATGGGTTCGAAATGGTAGTGCTGAAAGTACTCCCGACGGATACCAGGGCTGATGGCACCCAAGCTGCAGATGCGGGGGAGAAGACAGAGGGCGTCAAGGATGGTCAAACGACCCAAACCTCTCGGACGTGGCGAGTTCTGGGTGCGGTTCGTCGATCGGCGACTCCGTCTTCAGCCTCGAGGAATTAATTGAGGAGGTGAGGGTCGATCATGACTTGAGCACCGAACTGGCGCTGCTGGAGGAGAGTCTGACGGATGAAATTCCTCCAGATTAACCTCCATCACGCAAAGGCGGCCTCCGCCAATCTACTATTTCGTCTGGAGCAAGACGAAGCCGATGTGGTCCTGATCCAGGAACCGTGGCTAACTGGCAACGGGATCTCTGGTTTGAGGACGAAGAGCCATATGCTGCTGGCGGCCAAGGATGCAGGTAGAAATAGAGCTTGTATGCTGGTCAGAAATGAATTAACGGTATTTCTTTTACCTAATCACCAACCAACCCTGACGTGGTGACAACAAAACTGGAGGGCGATACCGGAAATGTCTGGCTGATCTCACGACGATGAGGTAGAGCCACCTCCCGTTTTGCTAAGGATGACCTTGGCAGAAGCGTCACGGAACGGTGCCGGTGTCATCATCGGTTCGGACGCCAACTCGCGACATTCGATCTGGGGGAGCTCGGATACCAACACCAGGGGTGAGTCGCTTTTTGATTTCATTGTTAGCGAAAATCTTCGCATTTGTAACGGAGGAAACTCTCCAACTTTTGTGACCGCAGGCAGGGAGGAGGTTCTTGACCTCACCTTGGCCTCACACGAAATTGCCTCACTGATCTCAAACTGGAAGGTCTTCGATGACCCCTCCTTTTCTGATCACAGGTACATCGGGTTTATTCTGGTCGGAGAAGGTCCGCTTAGAAAATCCTTCAGAAATGCCAGGAACGCGAACTAGGAAGGTTATCGCAGGAGGCTTCGGCAAACTCTCCCATGCGCACCGAGGATGGACGAGCTTGCCACCGCCGATGTGGTGGATGGGTGGGTCTAAGTTTTCAGCTCGGCGTGCAACAATTCACTGGAGAGCTCTTGTCTACTGAAAAGACAGAAGGTCAGTGATGGACCTTGGAACTCTCGGAAATTAGGGCTTCCTGTAGACGCTTATTTAACAGGGCCCGTAGGAGCGGGCTATCTGACGACTGGGCCTTGTATAAAACAGGACTCTCGATATACAAGTCCAAGCTAAGAAGGGCTAAGAGGACCTCGTGGAAGAGCTCCTGGGAAAAAGTGGAGGGCTGTCACGAGTCCTCTAGATTCAGGCGTATCCTCGCAAAAAACCCTGTGTCCCTGGGGTATCTCAAGGACGTAAGTGGGAAGTGGGCCCTGAGCAGTGAAGATACACTTCAGATGCTCCTTGTTGCTCACTTCCCCAGTAACACGTCCTATGCGGAGGTATCTCTCGGGGCGCTGCATGCTGACTGCACGGCCTTTGTCGACCTTCTGGATGAGCGTCACTTGACGTGGGGATCAATTCGTTCAAACCGTTCAAGTCCCCGGGACCGGACGGCATCATACCAGCGCAGCTGCAGCAGGCTGCTAAGGTGTCATGCGGCTGGTTAGTACCGATCTATGCAAACTGTATCAGATAAGGTTACATCCCGGGGGCCTGGAGACGAGTCAGAGTTACGTTCATCCCGAAGGCTGGCAGGGGCTCACACGCCACAGCCAAGGATTTCAAGGCTAAGGACTTCACTGTTTGGACCTTCCTAAATATTGAGGGAATCTCAAGCACCTCATCTTTAGTATTCCGTGCGACAGAGTGGTCGAAACAGAATAGGGCAACGCGAGCGCGCGGCGGAATGTGAGCAGAGGAACCCCTCAGGGGGGGGTTCTTTTTCCTCTTTTATGGATCCTAGTCGTTAACTACCTCCTCAAAAAGCTAGAGGACCTTGGCTGTTGCCGCAAATGAGAGGTGTTCGCTTGCAACCGGCGGATACAGTGACGTATTTAGGGCTCATCCTGGATAAGAAGCTTTCATGGAAGCCGAATATCGAGGAAAGAGCCAGTAAGGCATCGATTGCCCTATACTGCTGTAGAAGAGCTATTGGCAAGATGTGGGGACTTTTGCCGAAGGTGGTCCTCTGGCTCTATGACACCATAGTCAAGCCCATAATGTTCTATGGAGTCTTTATGTGGTGGAGGGCTTTAAAGAAGACCACACTTGCAAAGAAACTTGATAGCGTTCAGCGGACCACGCTCATCAGTATGTGCGGTGCATTAAGGTCTACCCCAATCATTGCACTCAATGCAATTCTAAACATAACGCCGGTGGACATTGCCGGAATGTGCATGGCCGAAAAAGTGGCTATCAGGCTCAGGGAATCTGGGTTCCTAATGGAGCGTGTATCTGAACACGCGGATATCCTCACAAGCTTTGACTTCATACCGGATCGTCTGGATCATGGAGTCGCCATATCGAACTTCGGCGGCTCTGCACTGCCCATATACCGACGAGGGAGGTTTGGGAGGGAAGAAGCCGTTGGAGGAGAGGGACAATAAGCTTCTTTAAATCTTGGGCGGAAGGTTGGTGGAGGGGTCTACTGTCGGGAACTCTCCATTAAATCCAGCTTCAGACTTCCCGACTATTGCAGTGTCTTCCAGGCGGCGGTCGCAGCCATCAAGGTGACAGCAGATTTGCTACTCCGGAGAGTGTCTACCTTCAGAGAAGTGACCATTCACTCAGATAGCAGAGCGACGATACTCGCCTTGAACTCATTCACGGTGCGTTCCGGGCTGGTCGAAGAGTGTCTGGCATCACTGTCTCTGGCCCCTAGAGCTTTTACTATAAGACAAAGAACAGCTGGTACGACAAGGAGTACCGTGTCGCAGCGGAGAGAAAACAGGCTGCTTACCTCGTAACGTTGAGATCGACCACAACACGTGCGGGATGGGATAGATGCCGAGAGTTGACGAGGGAAGCGAGACGCATTCGTAGACAGAAAAAGAAAGAGGCCGAAATGCGTGAGTATGAAGAGCTTGATAAGCTGGCCGACAGGGGTAATGCTCGAAAATTCTACGAAAAGATGCAGCGGCTAACTGAAGGTTTCAAGACTGGAGCATACTCTTGTAGAACCCCCAAAGGTGATCTAGTCACCGATGCCCAGAGCATACTTAAATTATGGAGGGAACACTTCTCCAGCCTGCTGAATGGCAGTGAACGCACAACGCCATGAGAAGGCGAACCCGATTCCCCAATCGATGACGATGGAGCAGACGTTCCATTGCCCGACCATGAAGAAGTTCGAATAGCATTTACCAGTCTGAATAACAACAAAGCAGAGGGAGCCGATGGATTACCGGCCGAGCTATTCAAACACGACGGCGAAGAACTGATAAGGAGCATGCTTCAGCTTCTTTGCAAAATATGGTCGGACGAAAGCATGCCCAACGATTGGAATTAAAGTGTGCTCTGTCCAATCCACAAAAAGGGAGACCCCACAATCTGCGCCAACTACCGTGGGATAAGCCTCCTTAACATCGTTATATGGTGAATGAGTTATTATTGAGGTTTATCAGGCTGGTTTTCGCTTTCGAGTTTTGATTAAAGATAATTAAAATCAGTAACTATATAATAAGTGATTTGTTAACGGTAGGAATTTTGAATTGAGCATATTTACAAAGTTTGTCGACTTTTTAATTTTTTATTAGCAATTTTTCGACTAAATTTTCTTTTAGGCTACATCAACAATGGCACCTCATGGTAAAGTAGCTGTTGAGGATGTCGTAGCAGTTATTAAAAAGCGTAGACCTTTTTTTAAATTAATTAAAATTTAATGAATAATTACGTGTAAATTATTGTCTACAAACGATTTGCTTTCCATTGTTAATATTATTTCGGTCTACAAATAAAAAATTAGTGGGGTGGGGTGCTAACTTCCCATCATTATTTTGTTTAATTAATTAAAAAATAATGAAGGGTCTACAAAATTTTTTAATTGTATTACAATGATGTACAAAGGTCCTACTATTGATCTATATAAAAAACCAATGAATTTTCAATTATGTGGTGCCAACTACCAGTCACTTATTATGTGGGAATATTTGATAATGGAATAGCCATTCACGGTTTTTATCCGTAGGTGGTTGACTAATGAAGTCTTATTATCATAGACTCCTGGCTTGATATAGCAATAAGTTGCTCCCGTATCCACAAAAGCTTTTAAATTTTAATTTTAATTTTAAATCATAAAGTTTAAGATAGGGGAGTTCATCCCCTCTTCGCCTAAAAAATGGTTCTCATTCATATAATTAATTCTTTGACATTTTTGTTACGGGCGAAAGCTATGATTACTTTCTCTTTGTCGCTTTACACCATGTGCTTCCTGGTTTTGACCCCTATTAACCTAAATGTTTGCATTCGCTTGTATTGGTTATATATTTTGATTAAAATTTCGGTTGCGTTGTTGTCTACTCACATTAAAATATAGCTATAAGAGCTATATTACTGTCTGCCATAAGGCGAGTTATTAAGTCTACGTTAGCCATTTTGTCTTATTTTCTGTATTTCTGTTGTTTTTGTTTTTTTTTTATAAGGTAGTTATTTTCACCACAAGTGTAACAATTTGAGATAAATTATTAATTTTTTTGTATATATTACTTTTTCCTGGTCCCTTCCTGAAGAAAGGAGGCTCTTCTATTCTGGAGGGTCTGGAGTTCAAAATCGCAGAATTGAGCTTGAATAATAGAATTTTTACTTTAATTTATTGGCTGTACAAGCCTTAATTTATGTATCACCGTCTTGTTGGTTAACTATTTTTATTTTATCCCTTCTAGGAAGGGATGCTTTTTTATTCTGGAGGGTCTGGAGTTCAGAATAGCAGAATTAATTATTATAAACCTAACCGGGTCCCCCTCGCGGTGCTGAATCGCGGTTTCAATATATTTTGTTATATGGCTGGTCGAGCCTTTAATTATTATTTTATTGATTTAAATATGGCCGGATAGGTCTTAATTTTTTATAATTCTCTGGAGGGTTCCTTGGGTGGTAAATCGCAGGGAATTTTTAATTTTTATAAGCTGGAGGGTCCCCCCTAGGGTGGTGAATCGCAGCTTTTGATTATGTTATTTATTGGTTGTACAAACCATTAGTTATGTTCTTTGGTTAGTTTTTTTTTTTATTTTTGGGCATTTCTTATTGTCATGAGCGCCCTTACAGAAGTCGCAATATGATAATTTCTTAAATTTGATAGTTGGGCTATTTCCCATTTTTAATAATAGTAACAGTAAATTTTCAAATATAACTTACAAATATATTCTGTTGCATGTTGTCAACTGCTTTCTCCTGGTTCAATTTATTATTGGCCGTTGCTGTCTCTGTTGATGATGTTGTACTTTATAATTGCCGCAGCCGCTGTTGCAACCTCCGCCGATGATGCTGTTTTTACAATTGTTGCCGCTGCTGTTGCTACCGCTGTTAATGATGCTGTTTTATAAAATACACTCAGTCCTTTTTTTACGCGATTATTGGTTCTGCCACTAATCGCGTAAAAAAAAATCGAGTAAAAGCGGTTAGTTTTCCAATATTAACTGACGAATTGGTTCCGAATATAAAAAATATCGCGTATATCAAAATATACGCGCAAAAAATATTCAAAAACAATACAATAAGTTTCAAATTTCAGACTTATGATTTATTCATTCATAACAAAATAAAAAATACAAAACAAAAACCATATATAAAAGAGAAGAAAATAGAAAATAGGTAGATTTGTTGAAAAAACCGTTGAATGATGTTTAATCACTGTCATTATCCGTAGTGGAAATTATTCTTAGCCGCTTATTTTGATGGCCGGCACTGATATCACTAGAATTTGTATCAGAATCAATAGTAAGAACTATGGATTGATGTTCTGATTGACATAGCATCTCCGACTGAGTTTGCACCATAAATTCAGTTGATTTTGTTTGAAAGCTTCTTTTTGGACCCAATAAATTCCAATGTAGTTCTTTATATCTTAACATGCAGAGACTCAATTCTTTTTGAAAAATTCGTGCACGTTCGGCATCAGTATCATTTGCTACAAAATAATTTTCCAATTCTGCTGCAAGTTTAAGACCAAGCAAAAAACGAAAATAGCAATCGCGTTAAAGTGATAAATTCGCGTAAAAAAAAGGAATTTGCGCTGCAAAAATAACCGCGTTAAAGTGAAATAGCGTAATAAGAGATCGAGTAAAAAAGGACTGAGTGTATTTGTCTTTTTGTGACTTAGGCCACTCTTTCTGTTTTTATAATTTTGATTTTGTTGTTAATTATTTTAATTATTATATTAATTTTGAAATTAATTATTAAAACTTTTTTTCCAATTTCTTATTTTTGTTTTTATTATCCTGCGATTGACACTTCGTTGCTTGTTCTCACTCACTTTATTTCAGTTTTTGTTTGGTTATTAACACTCCAGCTCTGAAAGCATTCGACGCAGTACCCGCAGGGGGAAGCAGAGGAAGAGGAAGACCTCCACTTCATTGGAAGGACCAGGTGAAAAAGGACCTGGCTACGCTTGGAATATCCAATCGGCGCCACGTAGAGGAAAGAAGGAACAACTGGCGCGCTGTTGTTAACTCGTCTATAATCGCGTAAGCGGTGTCTACGCCAATTAAGAATACTACTTTTGTAGTTTTTTATTATATTTTAGTGCAAGTTTTCTTTACACTTCTTTAGTCACTGTTACTTTTCTTTACACCAGTTAAAAATATTTTTCCTTAGTTTTTTTTACACAGCTATTTTCGTTTTAAATCTTTGGTAGGCACAAATAGTTTTTATTTAACTGTTTCTTTTTATAACAAAATTGTTTGTAATTATTTTTCTTTCACTATTCACTTTAGTAGGAACAAATAGTTTTTATTAAAATGTTTCATTTCCAGATAATTGTTTGTAATTATATATCTTTCACTTTTCACTTAGGTAAGTACAAATAGCTTTTACTACACTATTTATTTAAAAAAAATGTGTTGTAATTATTTTTTTATTTTCACTTTAGTAGGCACAGCTACTTTTTTGAGCACTTTTTATTTCGTGCCCCAAAAAAATATATATTTTGAATCCGCGAACGCGCACAAAACATGTGGTTCTAGTGGATTGCCAGAGACAAATCAAAACTTTATTTCCAAATACCAGTATTTATACATTTTGTTCTTTTTACTTAAAGTTAAAGCTAAAGCTGAAGTGTAAGCATCACCTAGTGATTGAATCCAGAACAAAGAAAGTGTCAGTTACAATGTTAGCTGTTTCAGCATACTTCGACAGAACATTAAACGTTCTCTTTCCTTCACAATTATTATTGTTATGCCTTCTTGTGAGGGCGAGCGATATTGTTTTGATAAGAATGGATTATTGGATTCAAAACGGAAAAAGCATATCGAATTCTTAAGTAATCAAAAACGTGAATTAAGATTTTTAATTTATGAGACTTTGTGATTGCAAAATACAGAGATTCAATTTTATTTACAGTTATGGTAAAGTTGCTATCCGGAAGCTGTCATTAGCTTGCGTAGACGATATCATACGAGAATATATTGGTAAATTTGCACATGTATATATAGACGATGTATTAATATTCTCTTCGCCACCCGAAGAACAAAAGGAACTAGTAGTAAAGACACACAGACGTGCTCCTCGCAATTATATCCGTAAATATAACACTCAAGAAATTTTAATTACACATTTTTGGTCCCAGGTGAAGGAAATGTGTAGAACAGAAGCAATAAAATGTGAAATTTTTTTACAACACGAGTATGAAAATATCGAAACAAACAACCTATAGGTAAAACTCCAATTCCAACATGTGTTCGTAGGAAACGTAGCGAAGGCAGCGTAAAACAGGCTTTAAATTGCACACGTATTGACTCCAATACACCACTCAACAACGAAGGGTCAAGTTGAACGGGTTGACAGTACTCTAATCGAAACTTCGACAAGCTTAGCTAGCGAAAACAAAACAGCACCAGGGGAAGAATTGTTTAACGCTGTACGACAGTACAACAAAACTATCCATTCGACTACAGGATACAAACCGGAAGACGTATTCTTCAATCGGGAAAAGTATCTGGAAATAGAAGATATTTTACTGTAGAAGAGTATTAAATAACTGTAGAAGAGTATTAAATTAAAGACAAATACATATAAGTCAGGTGATATATTTTATTCCCGAATGGGCAGACGGAATAAAAGTGCTAATAAATATAACAAACTTACTGTAAAAGCAGATCGCGGTGACGCCATTCTAACTGAGAGAGGAAAAATTATCCATAAGGACAGCATTCGAAGACTGGCTACAGCATGTACGGCGGTATTATAATATTATTTACAATTTACTTCTCTTTTGCAGATTTAGTGACTGGCCTCAGTAATAGAAAATTTGTTTTGACTGAGACAGACATAGTAGGGGTATTATCTTGCTCTTGCAAAACCCTTACACGGTGCAAGAACTGCATATATTTCCTCTTGGTGCACCGGCACCACAACAAACACACGCAGAAAATTATTTGCAATGGCTGTAAAATATGTCAGACCAAAACCCATGTATATTTGCGTGCAATGTCACGCAAAAATATAATTGCAACCCTGTTTTAGCTGTCATTCTACATAAAGACATATTACGTCGTTAAATTGTTGAGGAAGGTAAGTTTTAAATAGATTTTATAATTTCCATTTAAATTATAAAGATTTTTTACAGTTTTTCTTTGTTAAAAATGTACTCACAATAGCCATGTATAATAGTCATTCACAATAAATTGACCGAATCAGCCGTTCATACATCACTAGATTCTGCAATGGGTGCTCTCGTGCCCTTGGATATTTCGGTATAGTATTTTTGCAATCTGCAATCTTGCAAGAGCAAGCGAATACCCCGTTTATTTATTTGAAAACACACAATTTTTTTACCACGTAGCCAATTTAACGATTATACTTACACTGTACTTTCAGTTTAAAATATTATTAGAAAAATTAGATTCGACATCTGTTGTAGAATAATTTGTAATTAGAGAAGTTTAAAAAGAGCTAGAGGCAATTACAAATACAATTAATTTTGCTAGAAATGGAAATTTTTACTCTGGAACTTTACAAACTTGAACAATATTCACGAATTGATTTCAAATGAAACTTTTGATGTTCCTGTCATAAATATGTTAGAATAGTCGGATATCCACGTTTTTATGTACAGGAATGCGATATTCACAATATATAAATACTCTATCATTAATAACACAGTACAACAGCTAATCTGGGGGGTGAGAAATTCCAAGTCAGGGTGATGGTACTAGGTCAGTATAGTAAAACCCTCAAAGGGTTAGGCGTTCGTATGTGTCAGTTTTTTTTATGACCTTTTAAATTTTTTCTTATGTTATAGTGAACGAAAATTGGTACCAAATATAGTGTGTAAAAGCTGCTACAACCGTCTAATGGATTGGAAAAATAGATAATAGTGGTTCGCGAGTTATGTTAAACTACGTTTTTGCCAAATTTTACAACTAAGCGAAAAAACATCAAGATAAGGAAAAAATTTAAAGGTCATAAAAAAACTGACACATACGAACGCCAAACCCTTTGAGGGTATTATTATACTGACCTAGTACCATCACCCTGACTTGGAATTTCTCACCACCCAGACAATAATCCCAAAAATGTTCCACAGTGTAATAAATGTAAATTATACAATTTAATTCCGTTAACCAATGGTACAACATGGAAAATTACAAATTGGAAGAAAAATAACACATTGTGAAAATAAATTTATAAGAGTATCTAAGTCTAAAAATAATTAAGGAATAAATATTTGTAAACAAGAATTGCAAGATAATTGTATCATCCCTTTACTAAATAAGGACAAAGCATATTGTAATATTGTTCAAGAAAACAATAGGGGGATTCTCTTGCTCTTGCAAGATTGCACGATGACACAAAATGCAAAAATCCTATACCGAAATATACAAGGGCACAAGAGCACCCATTGCAAAATCTAGTGATATATGAACGGCTGATTCAGTCAATTTATTGCAAATGACTATTGTGCATGGCTATTGTGAATTGGCGCACCTTCTGGCGCTTTCGTTCTTCAAAAAAAAAACTGTAACAAATCTTTATAATTTAAAAAGAAATTATAAAATGTATTGAAAATTTATCTTCCTCAACAATTTAAAGTCAAAATATGTATTTAAGTAAAATGACAGCTAGCACAGGATTGCAATAATTTTTTTAAGTTTCATTGCACGAAAATAAACATGGGTTTTAGTCTGACATATTTTACAGCCATTAAAAATAATTTTCTGTGTATGTTTGTTGTTGTGCCGTTGCATTAGGTGGAAAAATCTGCAATTCGTGCACCATGCAAGGGCTTTGCAAGAGCAAGAGAATCCCCCTAATGTGCCATTAATTATATTAGATCACGGAAATATTTTAATTTACGGAAACCATATATGGAACGGCCAAAATATTACATTCACAAAATTAATTCAGTTTAATATTAGCACTACTTTAGGTAATAAGACATATTTTAACCAAGCCCACGAAATAAAAAATATAATACATGGTCATCAAAATGAACAAATCAAAATTATGAAAATATTAGAATCCAAATCGAAAAAAATCTAATATACAAGAAATGTACTAATAAGTAATTCCTGTTTAGGAACGCTCTTTACAATTTTTAAGCTATGTTATTCCTTTATTAATAATATTAGGATTATTTATATACGCTACAGTAAAGGCATGTAAATGTTGCCAGATTAAACAAGAAGCCAAAAAAATGCCGAGCTTTCAAGCAGGTATATAAATTGAAGTACATCGACTCCAAACACAGCGCCTTTGAAATGAGGACAATTCATTTTAACAGAGGGGAGAGTTAAGGAAGATTACATTCCTTATCATACTCACGAACCCAAACAAATCAACAAATCCTTATCAGCTGTAAGCATAAAAACATGTATCGTGACATATAATCATGATAATGTATTGTAATTATCAGTGACAGATAAGAACTTTTCCAAATATATTTATCAGCTTAAAATAAGAACACAACTGAAAACTATGAATGGTCTGTCGATAGTACAAATGGTTGTAGGCAAACCTAATGTCCTTTAGTCTTAGTATTGCTGCAGGCAAATCACGCCGTAAGAGCCCCTCACCTATAAAAGGCTGAAGGGCAACAGCACGAGGACAGCCGGAGGCCAATCCACCGCATCGGTTCCCCCCCAGGTGGAGGAGAGACGGCGCAGATATGCGGATGCTGTAAAAGGCGTCTGCGTGGCTATACTGCCTCTAAGCTACCCGGCGCAGACGTTGGAGTCGGAAGAGCTTACCGTGCTCCAGGACCTCTTGATGGAAATGGTATTCAGAGGGAGTGAATACGAAGTGTCCTTCCTTGAGGTGGATTTTACAGGAGGCATGTTGCAGGTGGACTGCATGAATGAGACGTCCGCCGACTGGGTACGGGATTTCGCTCCCTTGCTGGAAAGGTCCCGTCCTCTGCGCAAGAAGGGTCGAGGACATACCGATCATGAAGAGCATGACGACCTTCCTCCCTCGATGCGAAGACAAGCCATATGAGTTTGCTCTAGGTCTGGTCAAGAATCAGAACCTGGCCCTCAGTATCTCGTCCTAGCGCGTTGTTAGCAGCAAGATCGAGAAAAAGGTAGGGAGACAAAATTTGTATATAGATGACGTGGACCTGAGGCCATACAAGCCTACAACGACCACCGAGAGGAAGGAAGCGGATAAGATGCAGTTGGATGAGGTTACTACTCAATTCAGCGACAGCAAGGCGGAAGAGGTTGCGAGGCTGTGGGCAGACTAGTAAGGCACTGCAGGAAACACAGGCTGCCCTAATCATTGGGTGTGATGCGAACGCCCAACATATGGAGTTGGGCAGTACGGATTGCAGCTCACGAGGTGAGTCCCTTTTAAAGTATATAATAAGTGGTAACTTAACTATAAAGAATGTGTGGTGTAAACCCACCTTCATTACAATAAGCAAGAGAGAGATGCTTAACATCACCTTGAGCAACGAGCCTGTGAACGGTTTGATCTTACAATGGAGGGTGTCAACGGAGCCCTCCTTGTCGGATCATCGAATCATAAGGTTCGCGCTAAAGGTAGAGGTCAGGCAACTCCCCCAAGAAGTAACCCTCGAAAGGCAAACTGGAATGCCTTCCGTGATTTGCTAAGTGAGAAATTGAGCAGGGAGGGGCAGACTGACAATAGTGTTACGGATCCAGGAATGGAGAGCAGGTCGTCTGCTTTTAATGAGTTCATCATAGACGCGTATCAATGCAGCTGCCCCCTAAAAGCGAACACATACAGGCGCAACTGCCCTGGTGGTCAAGAAATCTCTCAGATCTCAGGAAAAAGGTACGGAGGCTGTTCACCAAAGCGAAACTTACAGGGGTCTGGAAGGAATATAGGGGCAGCCAAACCTTATATAATAATGAATACACAGGCCATCTCGCTCGGATTGGATAATCACAAGGCAACTATATACTGCGGATTCGATCAAGTGGGCAATGACTTCGTTCGAGAAATTCAAGTCTCCGGGAGTGGATGGCATCTTGAGGCCAATTAGTCTAACTTCCTTCTTACTAAGATCGTAGATCATGAAATAAGGTCGAAGAAGTGCAACACCCCTGCAATCTGCTCAGCATGCTTACAGAGCAGGCAGACCGACCAATACTGCTCTGTATGAGTTAACCTCTGAGATAGAGAGTTCGCTGGAGAAAGGGGAAGTGATGCTTTGCACCTTTCTAGACATCGAAGGTGCTTTTAACAACACGTTTCACAGAAGTGTAGCCAGGGCACTGGAGAAAAGAAATGTGGCAGCACCCGTGCGCAGATGGATAGAGGCCGTACTGCGCACCAGAATTGCTGAAACCACAGTAGGAGATACAAGGATCCGTCTTGGCACAACAAAGGGCTGCGCACAGGGGGGCGTGCATACCCTCTGCTGTTTCGTTGTGGACGACCTTCTAGTACTTCTAACCGACAATGGGATCCGCTGCCAAGGGTATGCGGACGACATTGTAATTATAGCCAGAGACAAATTTGAAGAAACTCTCTGCGATCTACTACAAAGAGGTTTAAACCTGGCAAAAGGGTGGTGTAGTGGGGTTGAGTTGAACATCAACCCCTCCAAAACGATCATCATCCCTTTACACTTGGGGGCAGAGGGATAGAGATGACCAACATGGTCAAATATCTTGGTCTCACGCTGGATTCCACTTTGCGGTGGAAGCAGCATGTTGACCAGACCTTGGTCAAGGCGACAAAAGCACTTATGGTGTGCAATTGGCTCCGATATGCAACCGATAATCACGTACGGAGCGGTGGTCTTGGCCTCAAAAGCTTCGAAGACTTCGGTAGGACTCCAACTATCGAAGCTGCAACGACTAGCTTTTGTATGCATGTCAGGTGCAATGCGCACTTGTCTGACGGCAGCACTTGAAGTCTTGCGTGAACTCACACCGCTTCATTTAGTGATGGGTCAAGTAGCCAAGCACACACTTCTGCAAATAACGGCAAAGGGGTGTGGCAAAGGTAAGGTAATCTCGTCCCAGAGGATGAAAGAGATAAGTGGCATTATACCATTGGCCCTTCAACCGAGGGACAGCATTACCAAAAAAGTTAATTTCACAAATAAGTTCAAGGTTACCCTTGACAGTAAGGATGAGTGGAACGATTCCTGCTGAGGAATAGTACGTTCAAGTCGTACGATGACGGCTCGAAAACTTCAGAGGGAATCGGTGCAGGGATCACAGGTCAACGCACTAAGATCTCCATACCTATGGGAAGAGCATTTTTTAGGCAGAAGTCTTTGCCATAATTCTGTGCATAGAGATAAACCTCCCTCGCAAGTATCGCAATGAGCGGATAACCATACTTAGTGATAGTCAAGCGGCACTAAGAGCGATCTCCTCCTACGAAATGAAATCGCTACTGGTGCAGGAGTGCAGAGAACGAGTGCTCGGTCACAGAGATATAACCGGTAACGAACTGGCTGATGAGCTCGCCCGCTCCGCAGCTTCCACCAACATGGTAGGACCCAAACCCTTCACTGGAGTGCTTCCCCATTCCATAAAGGAGCTGCTCCGCAAGGAAGAAGGAGTAGGCAGAGAAAGGCATTGGCAAAAAATGCTTGGCATGCGACATGTCAATTGCTAATAGGGAAGTACAACCACAGCAGGTTTATATTTGCAATTAACCTCCCTAGGGACAAACTCAGGCTACTAGTCGCATTTTACACCGGCCACTGCAAGCTTAATAGGCATTTATATAACATGGACCTATCCTCTTGCGTAAACTGCCGATTCTGCGATAGTGAGCCTGAAACACCAGACACCTACTAATCAACTGCACAGCAGTTTATAGACGCAGGATTGAGGCCCTTTGATCTATGCTTCCGAATAGGGATCGCATCGCCTCACTAGCACCCAGCAGAATATTGAACTTTATCAATATGCTGGGGGTATATGAGTCCTTGTGACCGGTATTCACAAGTTCAAGGTTCCTGAATTAAGTTAATGTCAACTTTACCAATATACCTAAAGACGTGATGCAACCTTCGTCTATTTATCTACCTTTTACTAGTCTGTCGACCAGGTTTGTGGCCGCCATACTTCTTAATCTGTGTGATTAACAAGTATTATAAGATGCTGGGCTTTTTGGGAGTCTTCTCTTCTGAGAAAGAATCACCCCTCACACAGCAGTAATTTTCGCGTCGGTCTCAGTTGCCTGTTTCAACGTGATATTTACAGAGGAGAAATCCCCATTTCTCCATCTGTGCGCTTGTCGTCTGAGCTCTTGGTAGTTTCTTGGTAGACATCGTTGCCGATGACGATTGCAACTGCCATCCCCAACTCATCTTTCCAAGATTGGCAGCATCAGCGAAGAAATTCTACGAAGGAGGTGCTCTTGCGACCTCTTGGTCACCAACCAATTACTAGACAGTGGAGAACAACAAGTGACCCGCTACAGACTCGAAAAATGAGTCGAGGCAAGAGAAATGAGTCATCACCTCCTGGGGTGGTGCCACGGTGAATATCTCTCACAAACTCGTCCTAAATTCCATGATCTGTTTGGCCAATATCGTAAATATCAATTTCGTGAATATTATAGCCACTTAAGCTCAAACAGAGATGTGGTTTTTCAGGAGTTTAGGGACTTCCTTTTCAAGAACGAGGCGCAGTTTGAAGTTATTCTATAGCTACGGCAAGCTCTCGCCAATGAAGCGGTTGGATTCGAGAACAACGACAGAATTAGGTTAATTAGACCATCGCTGAAGTCTGCCGGGACTATTGCTCCGTCGATTATGGCATAGTTGAAGAAATGATCGCCTCTTTTTTCCCTCTGGCTCCTCACTGGGGAGTTTTTTTTTACTTTTTTTTAATGAACTGATGGTTTATTACTGTAACGCTCAGGAGTTTTCGGTAACTTGAGTTTTTCGGAGTCGTTTTCTTGATTCTGGACGTTTCTTATTTTCGGGAAAGGCCAAGCTGTTCTGAGGGCTGGGTTCAGTGAGCAATATCCTCTGTTTAGCCGCTGCTCGTTTAGCGTCCCGGAGCGTTTGCCAGTCTTCCGAACGAACCTCCTATCCAGGGCCGGATTTAAATTTTTGCCGCCCTTGGGCACATGAAAAAATGCCGCCCCGTCACTGAAATTTCACTAAAAATTTTTTAGATTTGATATTATGTTTTAAAAAAATTAAAATATTTAACGTTTTGCAAATAATTTATTATATATATAATACTTCAGTATAATATAAAAAATATAGGTTCTTGTTCTTAAAACTACAAATTTTGCACTGAGCTTGTCTAATAATTGTATTACAGTAATTTTTTTCACAGGCAAACACGCCTGACTTTTTGAATTGCAAAGTGGTCGATTAATAGCGGGATTCTGTAACCAGTCTCTAGTCTCTATTTGAGACATTTTGAGGTAAAGTCTCAATTTGTGACTAGATACTATTCACTAAACAGTCTCTAGCGTTAGTCTCAAAATATTGCCTCAAATTTGAGACCTGATAGTTAGAAGGTAACAAAACTAAAAAGAACTCTTGTCTGCCATTTTTAATAGAATAGAGATCATCATAGATATTAATCGCTTGTCGTTTTTTATATTTTTTAAGCAACTCAAACACGAAAAGGTTAAAAATAAATCAATTTTACATAAATTTTGTAAATATTATGAAACAAAGTCAACATTTTAATTGATAACACCGGTCAACACGATTTTTGGGTCTGACATCTACATGTTAAATTTTAGTTTCACTTATGACAAAAATAAGGAACATTTTTTTCCGGTTAAAGTTTGCTTTCTTAGAAATTAGAGCAATTTTTCGATGATTTTTATATTGTTTCTACAATTTCACTATAGATTATAATTAGAAAACTTTTTTTAGAAACAAGAGTCGTTTTTATTCAAGATGTGTGATAAACAATAATATATAAATGTAAAATAACAAGAAATTACTTCCTAAAAGTGAATATTTTTTGTATTTCTTTTACGCTCATATGAGCTCTCTCGTTTTAAACCCCAAATATACTTATCGATGTATGTAGATCAGCCCAAAGCAAACTTAAAGAACTAAAGATTAATATTTAAGTGTCTAGAATCAGAATTCAAGCATGAGAACAGAAACCCCAAAAAAATATTTTTTTTGTTGACCGGTGTAATTGTGTTTTGACTATGTGATAGAAAATTTAATATTTATTATGGACATATTTATTTTCATTCAAGTGTAAAAACATCTCTAAATAATGAAATGTAATAGATTTTGTGACTGTCACTTACAGAATAGCAAAACAGTCTCAAGTCTCAAAAATTGTCTCTAACTTAAAATCTCAAATTTAGAGACTTGAGCAAGAATGATAGAATACAAGATTACGACGACCGCCATTACGAAACGTCATAGTTCCGTGTTGAGAAGAACAAGAGTGAAAAACTGTCAAATGGCTTGCAAATTGTAAACAGAAAAGTAAACACTTTTGTAAATTCGCAAAATATTATTAATTCTTTCGATTTTAATGAAAAGTTTTAGTGAAGCGATTGAATATTGTTGAGTAAAAAGGTTTGAATCATTTCTAAAGAAATATATCGGCCTATTGATAATAAAATTGTCTATTAAGTTGTGATTCAAATGGAGAAGACGTTTCTTGTGTTGTATATAAATATATACATATATTATAAGTTCAGATGTATCAGATGTATGAAATTATGATAAAATAATTGTGAAATTATATTGAAGATATATTTGTAACATATTTTTAACCTATCGTCAACTAATTCCAAATAAAGTGAATGATGAAATCAATTGTGTTTATGATATTTCAGTCTTTCTTTTATTGTACATAAACAGATATTTATATTAGTAATAATTCCAATATAAATATGAAAATAAATTAATGGTCAGGGCGATCGGGCAAGCCACCCTTAGCTCGAATAAAATTAATATATTTATGCTTAGAAATTTAAATAAATACAACAGTACACTTTCACTGGTTTTCTTCATTTGAACAGTTTCCACACATGCTACTCTATTTATTGTGGATGTGCCTAAAACTACTTATATCTTTTCTCGCAACAATATTCTAAACATTCCACTGAAATTTTTCCTGCAAAGACGAATGAATTAATATTATTTTGGGAATTTCCAAAAGTGTTTACTTTTCTGTTTACAATTTGTATGCATTTCTATGCTTGTCTTCTCAACGCAAAACTGTTACGTCACGAAATTGTTGCACAATGTATTTGTTTTTGTAAGAATTGTCACGAGCTAAACCGAAAAAAACTAAGGGTAAACTAGTGTCGTAATCTTATATTCTATCATTCTTGGACTTGAGGCTGTATCACAGTACAGAATCGCACGGTAAATCTTCACAATCTAAACGTTGAAGTACATCTGATTCGATGCATAGAATAGCTAAGCTATTGAGTCTATTTGCACTCATTGGAGAACGTAAGTAGTTTTTAACTCTTTTCAAACAACAAAACGATCGTTCTGCGTTACAGTTTGTTACAGCTAATATAAAAAAAATATTCGATATGCAATTTCTACGTTTGGAAACTCTGTATAAAGGTCGTTTGTACGCAAAAGTTTCAGAATATCGGAAGGTGAATTTTCATTCCATCTTTTTTCAGTTCAATAAGCATGGAAGTGCACAAATTCGTCCTCCAATGAGGACTCAAGATCTGAAGAATAAACATTTTGCATACGTTTAACTCGGTTCCGAATCTCTCTATTATCCAAATTGCCAAATTCAATAATAACTGAGAACTTTTCATGAATCTTTTCATCTGCAATACATCTTTCTCGCAATTCAAAATCCAGATTATCAAGAATTGCATTAAAAGTGTTGACTCTAAAGTGGTCTCGACCTGACAGTTGTACATCTCCATCCCGTGATTCATCAGCATGTAATTTTCCCTTTCTTTTTCTAGAAACTGTCGTTTTATATTCTTTTATCTATGAAATATTTAAAGCAGTTTTTTCATAGATTTCGAATTCATTTCTCGTATCAGCAATAACTTTGATCAAACCACGATAATCGTCGATCACGTCAGCAATGCTACAATCAACTTTCTCCAATCTTCGACTAACAGCATTGAGTCGTGAGAGTAAATAAATATAGTTTAAAAAAACTAAAAAACACGCTTTTAAAACATATCAAACTAAAAAGTGAAAAATAATTTCTGCATTATTGTAAGAAAAGCGTGGAATGCTCGATATATGAAAAATATGTCAACAAGCACCCCACGCTTTTCTCACAATAACGCAGGAATTATTTTTCACTTTTTAGTTTGATATGTTTTAAAAGCGTGTTTTTTAGTTTATTTAAACTATATTTATTTTTAATTTTTTAGTTTGATGTGAGAAACCCCAAATTTGTTAAAATATGAACTATGACATGTAGTATGGGTTAAGTAAATCGATAATTAGGCAGCATTTAATATCTACTTGTGACCTTCCATTGACTAATTGTTATATTATTTGCGACCTAGTTCTATTGACGACTTTACGAATTATTACTTCTTAATCGAATCATTTCTTCTAAAGCTTCAATGTTACATGGGGTTTTACCTGTCAACTTTGAACAGTCTAGTTCTTCAATTCGAGCACCGCCCAAAGATCTACAACGACTAAGTGCTGCATAAGCTTGTCCAGCAGCAAACAGTCGAGAGCCCAGATAAATTACTGCATGATCTACTGTACAACCAGAGAACGTATATTTATAACAGAGAACGTCTATCATAGAGAAGGTTCATGTTTCAAATATCGTAACTTTTCGAAGGGGTACTCGGCAGAGATGGATTAGTCTCACCACAGACCAATTATAAGCGTGTTTCACCACATTTAACAGCGATTGAGGGGTTTTTAGAGTCTATGTGAAATAACATGTTAACGTAAATAAAAGAGAACCAACCCTACCAACCATGAGCGGGTAAAAAACCAGATAATCAGTGGGTAAGAAAGTGGGTAATCCATAGGGTAATCATGTGTACTTTAACATAGGCCGAGCGACAATTTTACCCAGTCACGTACGTATACATGTGATCATACATCCTTGTTGCGCTCATTCAGCAGTGTCATATAAAAAAGTATATCTGTCCTGCTCTAATATCCCCAATCGACGGCTGATGCAGGGTTGCATTTTCTCTTTTTAAATAGCTGATGCAGGGTTGCATTTTTTAATTCCTACTTTTAAAATTTCAAAGAAAACTTTTTAATTTTTAAAATTTTTATTTTATTTTATTTTTACATTTTACATAAAATCTATTATAATTTATATATAAATAAAATATATTTAATTTAAAAAAATAATTAATATCTGAAAAAAGATTAATTAAAGAAAATAATTATTAAAACCTGAAAATAAATAATAATTACATTGAAGAAAGATTAATTGTATAAAATGATAATAATATCTAAAAAAAAAGATTAATATTATATGAAAGAATAAAATATATTAAATACAAATAGAATTTACTCTGAAACAAGGATTAATTAAATAAAAAAAGTGATAAAATCTGAAAAGAAAGAATAATTAAATAAAAATCATAATAATATCTGAAATAAAAGAATAATATTATCTGATTATTTAAAATATAAAGTAAACATTTGTTTTCACATATTATATTGGATTGTGCAGGCCGCCTTAAATGCATAAAATACATACTTATGTACATATGTAATTATTTTTGCGTATTATATTGAACTGCGCAATCCAATTTCAAACAACACACACTTTTTCTCACACACTTACTTAACAATTTATATTTGCTGCTTCGGATGATATTGCTGCAGCTGCTAATTCCAATGCTATAAAAACAAATGAAGTAATTATTTTCAAAATATTGTTAAAAAATCACACAAAATTCATTTACTTACCTTCTTGTTGTATGAGCCTCCTTTACGATGGTACGATCACGAACGACATGCGTCTTTCAATCGTTTTTTTTATTACCTTTTTTGGGATTATATATTGTCACTATTGACAATTATGTTTTCTCCTTCGCACTCATTCAAATAAATCAAGCAATGAAACAAACTTTTTTTCATCGCATTTAGGTAAACAAAAAATAACCCGAAAATGTGCGTTGGTGTTAGTGTATAGAGAAAAAATGTGTAGTTGTATTGGAATATTTGTCTCGTTGGCCGTGGTTGCAGGGATATATACATACATGTGTATTTATATGCAGGTGATTTTTGGTTGGCGGAAAAGTTCTTGTATGCTACATATGACTTTTTCTAAAGCTTGCATATATATGTAAGCTTTACGAGGGAAATTGCGCCAAATGAAAGATAAAGAGGAGATTCTGCTTTTTGATTGGAAAAGTTTTTGTATACTATATACAAGTAGTTAGTTAGTTGGTCTAATATACATATAGTATATATGTATGTATATATAATATATAATATATCTTTTACTGGGGAAATTGCGCCAAAAATGAAAGTTGAAGAAGAAATCGTCAACGGAATTTTAGTTCTAAATGAATTTCGTCGCAGAAAGATCGCCAATTCGATTCAACACGATTTTTCAAATAGTTTTTTTAAAACAAAATGTTTCTTGCATCTATTAGTTACTTCTATCTTTGATGGATCTACTGTAGTTCTACCATTTGTTACCCTAGAAATTAAGTTTGTGTTTGATACAATTTTTATTTTTCCTCTGATATCTTCATGTTGGCATTATGAAGTGTATATGGTCGAATATATGAGGTCACCATCTATATATACAAGGTGCGTTCCAACAGCAATCAGGACATTTTGAATTTGGCGCCGTGCGGTGGTGCGTAAGAATCTGCTATCTTTATCGATTGTCCAGTGAGAATTTCAAACAGTCCCCCAATCAGTTGACTCTCACACGCTGTATCCGCAGCTAAGTTCATTATTATGCAAAACAGATTTTATCGATTAATGAAAACTCCGAAAACATACATATGTACATACTAACAACAAACATGTTTGTACATTCTGGTGTCAACAAACGGTAATTGTTTAATCCAAACAAATACTCCTCTGGATTACTCCCACAAATTACATAAAGTAATAGAGGCGTAATGCAGAGGAATAACAACCGCCCCAACTTCACCCAACAGAACAGAAGGAGAAACAAAAAGGAGACGATTTTCCCGCGCTTTTTACCAAAAAGGCTATTATTATCCCGCCAACATAAAAGTGAACACAATAAGTGAAAACGGAGAACACAATTAAGTAAAATTAAACACAAGCGAACACAGTGATACATTCAAGTGAACAAACACAACAAAGAGGAAAAAACCCTCCAATCATCATTTCTGCCAAAAATATCAACACAGGCTATAAAGCAGCAGCAGGTTACAATAATTTAATAAATTAACATAGATTTACATGTATCTATAGAGCAGTGTTACCCAAAGTGGGCGACAACGCCCCCTTGTGTCAAGGGGGGCGGTAAGAGACCCAGAAAGAAAATGGGGGCGTTGTGTAGAGGTCTGGGGGGTTATTTGTAATTTTATTTAGTTAGGAGACCTCTTAGACAACTCTCAACAACAACTTGTGAACATCAACTAATATGAATTAAAAGATTGCTCAAACTCGGTTCTATATTTCTCTCCGCGTAGTTCATATATCTGTCCTATTTTATTGAATATAGAAAAAATGAAAATCATGTCAATCGGTCGCTCCGTTTCATAATGGGGCACCTCGACAGGATAGAATTTATAGAATACTAACTGTCAAACGTATTGCTATTGCCATTGCCAAATCTGTATGTGAGCATTTGCTATCATAATATAATCATTTGTGGAAAGGTGTAGGGTACGTAGGTTCGAGCTGATGTAGCGCATGCTTTGAGCTCTTGAATAATTTATTTTGTCACTTGCGAAATGACGTCGGGTAGGTAGCTGATGTAGCGCACGTTTTGAGCTTTTGAACTCCTTAAATCTTTTATATGGAAAATAAAAAAAAGGATCTTTATCCTTTCTTACAAATGCATATCTGGGAGAAATAAGATAATAAGAAAAGGAGAAAGATCCTTTTTTACAAATGTATTTCTGGGAAAAATAAGATAATACGAAAAGGAGAAAAATCCTTTTTTTACAAATGTATTTCTAGGAAAAATAAGAATTCATATTTTTGGACTACTATATAATAATTGTGCTTAAGCATTCCTATATAAACAATGTAATATTTATTTTATATTCATTTGTGGTTTTGCGCGCAATAGATGAGCATTACTTACGCATCCTTTACACTACTCGCGAAGTTAAACGTATTTCTCAAAGCAAAACAATGTCGGAAGTAAAAAAGAAGAGACGGCAATACTGTGCGGAATACATTAAATTCGGATTCATTGAAAATCCCACAAACCCATCCTCGCCTTTGTGTCTTCTATGTCTAAAAACATTTTCGAATGAAGCAATGAAGCCTTCAAGACTGCAAGATCATTTGAATAAAATGCATCCAGATAAGAGAGACAAGAATGTAGCATATTTTCAAGACCTATTTTCGGCGGCTGCTAAGCAAGATGACGACGGACTTCGAGCTTCGTACAATATCTCTTTGTTAATTGCTCAAAAAACCAAACCACATAACATCGCAGAAGAGTTAATATTGCCAGCAATAAATGAAGTAATAACTACCGTGCTTCATAAACCGGCCGCAGATATTATCCGAAAAATTCCTTTGAGTAATAATTCTGTGCAAAGACGAATTGATGAAATGGCTGAAAACATTGAAGAATCATTGTGCGATCACCTGAGGACAAGCCAATTCTCAATTCAGCTCGATGAGTCCACTTTACCAACTAATGAAGCATTGTTGTTGTCGTACGTGAGGTTTATTAAAGATGAGAAAATATCTGAAGAACTATTATTTGCTAGAAATTTAGAGACCGATACAAAAGGCGAAACCATATTCGATATATTGGAAAAGTTTTGCGATGAGAAAGAGATTCCTTTGAAAAATGTTATTTCAATTGCTACGGATGGCGCTCCGGCTATGATAGGGTGCCATAAAGGCTTAATATCGCACTTAAAAAATAAAATTCCAGATGTCCTTGGTGTACATTGCGTTATTCATAGATAACATTTAGTTGCTAGAAACTTAAGTGAAAAACTATTTCAATCACTGCAATATGTCATCAAAGCAGTCAATAAAATCCGCAACAGCTCTTTGAATGATATATTATTTCATCAGCTTTGTGTTACTAATGACGAGGATTTCAATTGTTTGTTGTTTCATACTGAAGTTCGTTGGCTATCAAGAGGCAATTGTCTGACTCGATTCTACAACCTGTTCGACTCTGTTAAAGAGTTCATGGAAACTAAAGATACAGAATTTTAGTACAAGCTCATAACATTAAAGAATTATATAGCTTACATGACAGACCTGTATAAATTGTTCAACGACATGAATCTCCAACTGCAGGGCGATAAACTAAATTTAATTAAAACAAAAAACGTCGTTGCTGCTTTCGCAGCCAAACTGCTTCTACACAAAAAGAATCTGGGCAGACGTGAGTTTCACAATTTTTGGAATTTATCAGTATCATGCAGTAATGACGAATTGTTTGCCTACTGCCAACATTTGGAAAACCTTCACATTGACTTCACCGAACGGTACCAGGACATTTTGAACTTGGAAATACCAGTTGTTGGATCCGTTTTCAAATGTCAACACAGCAATGTCACCTCAGCTGGAAGAAGAACTTATAGAATTGACAACAAACGAGGAAATAAAAATCAAGTTCAAAAATGGTTACCAAGTATTTAGGCTACAAAAACCGATCTCGCAATTGTACCCAGGATTGTGGTCAATCGTTCAACGCTTCTTGATAGCATTCCCATCGTCATATTTGTGTGAACGTGGATTTAGTGCTGTGACAACACTGCTTACTAAAAATAGAAATCGTTTGCTTGTTACCGAACGTGGCGACTTGCGACTGTTCTTGAGTAAATTGGAACCTGATATTAACAAACTTATTAAACAGCATCAGATTCATCCTTCACTTTAGTTTTTATATATGGATCGATTATTTTAGTTTTATTTTTAATAAAAGATTCTCTGTTTTAATACTATAAAGTTGTGTTTCAATAATCATTCTTATTGGCGCCGTTGTATGTTACCCAGGTTTCAAGTTGCTGGTTATAGTAAAAGTTTCGTTTAGAATTCTGCGTTAATATACATATATAGGTCACAATAATTAATTTGAAGTTATAGTGGTTTTTAAATAGGTGAAAAAATGGGGGCGCTAAAAAATATTTATTCTCAAAGTGGGCGGTAGACAAAATAAGTTTGGGAACCACTGCTATAAAGTAACACAATTAATCCTTATTGATAACACACACACACAAATAAATTTATATATACACAATTAAACTCGAAAATTATAACGTTTGAACTTAAATTAATATCTTTTAATTATTCGCAATCGGCCCCAAACGTCGACATACCCCGACAGTAATATAATCGTAGAACGTTGTGTTTTATTACACCTACATATACATAAACATGTATTACTCTCTCGGTAAAAGTTAATGAAAGCAAAAGTGCTCGCAGAGAGAGGAACAAATAAAAAGTGGAGACACAATAAGACTTTTCAATAAGATCTATGCAAATAGCATCAAGTATATGAATTATACCCTGAACATAATTTTTTTAATTTTGTCACGAAGTTTGTAACACCCAAAAGGAAGCATCGGAGTTCCTATAAATATGTACTTACATATGTACATATATGTATGTACGTATGCACATTTGCCAATGTATGAACGAAGTATATCATCTATACATCTTTGAAATATGAAGTTATAAATTAACTACCATGTAACATATTTGTTTTTATAGATTTATCTAATACAATTCTCTTAGCTAATGGATAATCTTTTTATATAACTACTGGTTGCACCTGAATCTAAAAGTATATACACGGACTTACCGTCTGGTGCTCTGGTAGGGTTGGTAGGCCGTGTCGTATTATTAAAACATGTTTCTGGTCGGTGTACTCGCTTGGTGACTCATTGTATAATGACTGGATATCTTGCATGTCATCCTTTATGTGGTTGAGTCTCCGTGCCTTGGTGTGTACGTTGACGTCTGTACCTTCTCTGGCTGGATTTCCGTTGAAGGTTTGTGGTGTCGGTCTTCTTAATCTGGGTGACGAATCGACGTCCATTGGTTCTATTGCTTGCTGCCATTAATGACTGAACGTAGGTTGCTGGAATGTTCTCTGCGGCTGCTGCATTCTTGGTATATACTCCAAATGGTGCTGTCTCGTATGATGTTGCATTGTCGGCCGGCATATGAGTCATCTAGTCTATCTATTATGTCATGGGAATTTAATTTTGTGTTATTGTTTATCAGGATCTGTGCAGCTCTTCTTTTATTTTTCCCTAGTAGAATAGTATTTAGTGCTTCAAGTGCGTGTAATTTCTTCTGTAGCTCCGCTATAACACTTTCTAATTTTTTGTTTCTTTGTTTGATTATATTCATAATTATTTTTGCTATCATATACAGGATTTGTTGAATTATATCCTTTATAGGCTTTTTATTAATCAGGACTATATCCTGTGTTAGGGTGTCTACGCGAAGGATTTTTACTCGAAACCTTTTATTGTTATGCCCCATGTAAGGCGTCAATTAAAAATTCTAGGTATACCCTACCCTACCATATGTAGGTTTTGAGACAACTTTAGGGTGTCAATATACAAGTATTTACAGACATATAAATAAGTTTATCGAATTCCGAGGTGAACTTACTATAATGACTGGACTATATTTTTAGTTTCACTAAAGCGGAACGTTCTTTATTCATACACGTTTACGACTTAAACACTCTAAACACCAATAACCAGGAATAATGGGATGCCCAACTTATTCCAGTGTGAGAGCGCCTCAAAATAAGCGTTTTTCATAACATTTTCCATTATGGCCCGATCGAACAAAATAAGAATTTTTGGGCATTTTGAATTAAAATACCCAACATTTATTACGATTGCAAATTATTATATATTGGACTTTTAATATATGGCGAAACTACTTAATTCCTTTTTTATGATTTTATGTATATTAAAACAACTGACTTTAGATCTTTCAATACTTAATAAGGCGAATTAAGCCTGTTAGTCTCAATTAAATGTTTTTTATCATTTGTAATAAAAAATTAATTCTATTATGCATCAAATTACAAAACGTTTCATGAAATATATTTAAATTTCGCATTTTCTTTGATTTTCATTGCTTTAAATTTTTATTAGCGATCTTGAACGGCGGCAACAAATTCCTCCGTTCACATATGTATATTTTTGGTATAATTTCAATCTGGCCGTTCCAGTCATTCCAATTGCAAAACGTCAAAACCTACCCAATCCAGTCAACTGTCAAAGTTCGGTAGGTGAGCGGTTCTTACATTTCCAGTGACAGGAGAGTTGGGGATCTCTTTATCTCTGCCAATAACTAAAGACAAAGCAAGCATGTGTGCTGCCTCTATTTATATAAAAGTAATGCTACACTAAGATAAGAGTGTTCGCTGTAGTTACGCCAATGGAAAATTACTAAAGTGGCGTGATAAGTATGGTGTTATCGCAGAGATAAAGAGATCCCCAACTCGCCTGGCACTGGAAATGTCAGAACCGCTCACCTACCGAACTTTGACAGTTGACTGGATTGGGTAGGTTTTGACGTTTTGCAATTGGAATGACTGGAACGGCCAGATTGAAATTATACCAAAACTATATGTGAACGGAGGAATTTGTTGCCGCCGTTCAAGATCGCTAATAAAAAGTAAAAAAAATCAAAGAAAATGCGAAATTTAAATATATTTCATGAAACGTTTTGCTATTTGATGCACAGAATAATTAATTTTTTATTACAAATGATTAAAAACATTTAATTGAGACTAACAGGCTTAATTCACCTTATTGAGTAGTGAAATATCAAAAGTCAGTTGTTTTAATATATCATAAAATCATAAAAAAGGATTTAAGTAGTTTCGCCATATATTAAAAGTCCAATATATAATAATTTGCAATCGTAATAAATGTTGGGTATTTTAATTCAAAATGCCCAAAAATTCTTATTTTGTTCGATGTGGCCACAATGGAAAATGTTATAAAAAACGCTGATTTTGAGGCGCTCTCACGCTGGAGTAAGTTGGGCATCCCATTATCCCTGGTTATCGCTTATTGCTGTGCGGTGCTGAATGGTGTGCAAAGTTCGAAATGTTGGAAAATGAAAAATTAACACCGGCAAAAAAGGAAACAAATATTAAGTGTTACATGTAATTGATAAACAACATGAAATCTATAGCACTGTGGTTAGTGGAATCTAATAGGGGTAAAAGGATTGAGCGAAGAGTGATTGGAGACTAACATAGCATAATCGAAAATTAGTTCAAACGCATGCAAAAGTTTTTAGATCTTAATATAGAATACTATGAAAAACAATAAAGCGATTGGAAATTATAAGCTATTCCTGAAAATTAAAACACTAAGCATTTGACAAAAATTTATTACCATACATTTCTTTTTTGTTACAGTTACTGGTAAACATTAAAAATTTTGAATCCCCTTTAATCTTTCAACTGATGTACACACTTACATATGTATAACGCTGATAACCTTTAGAGTGAACTTCAAGTTACTTGGCTTTAGGACCACCACCTGGTTCAGTAATTTGTTTAAATTTTTTTAACATATGTATACTTCAAATTGATTTTTGTTGGTCTGTGCGCTGTCTCTAAAATACGCATTTTAACATAATTTAGTGCGTCCATTTTTTTACTTAAATATTTACATGCAAATACAAATACTTAAATATTTTTTTTTTAATTTCCACAATTATCAATAGCGAAATCAGCGATACGTATATCATTAGAATACGGAATGTATTTTCTCGAGTCGTAAAATGACTTTTGATACGAAGTCAATGATTTTAAAGCAATTTTTTCAATGATTAGACTCACTGTTTCTAATTACAATTGCTTATGTATGACCATTTCAAAAATAATTTCTTTCCTGTCCTAAATATGATCTTTCTTACAGCGGCAAACAAACGTGTCTATACCAAAACGAATAGATAAGGTCACAGACAGAACCAGTAATTTAGGCAAAGATTATGGGGGGCGGTCGTTGTTGAAATAAGTTTAAGGGATACCATAAACGGCCGCAACATTTTTACAAGCGAATATAGATACATATAAACTAAAAAATAGTTAACAGTGGCTATGAAGTTTTCTTACTAAGAGACTCGAGAATTGGAACAAACCGTTTTGTGGAAAGCAAGTTTTTATATAGGGCCTTTAGTGTTGGTTATCATAATTGTGTATCTATTGTATGTACATATATGGTAGAATTAATTGATTTTCGCGATGAAGGAGAATTGTGTTAAAAAAGTGGTAAATATAATTACTCAACCGGTCATCAACTCGAATATTTCCTTAGAAGCCGATTGCAAAAGAAAAATGTTTGGATAACTACATTTTTTCAGCAGAGCTTCTTTTGAGTATTTAGGTATGCCAAATAATGGGTTGTCAAAAAAGTCTTGCGGTATTTTTATTGAACTTTTTTTTTTTATTGAAATTGAAATGAATTTTTGATGACTCATGCCCAGCTCTTGACCGATGCTACGGCTGTTACTATGCGGGTCTCTTTCGACCAATTCAGCGATTTTATCGCAATTTTCGACGACAGGCCTTCCGGAGCGTGGCGCATCTTCGACCACCTCTACACCAGAACGAAAACGTTGAAACCATCGTTGTGAGGTGGAAATGGAAACTGTATCGGGTCCATAAACTGCACAAATTTTATTGGCGGCTAGAGATGCATTTTTGCCTTTATCGTAGAAGTACTGTAAAATATGTCGTATTTTCTCTTTATTTTGCTCCATGTTTGTGACGCTATAACTCACGAACGACTTAAGAGAAACGACAATCAATCAAACACGTGTTAGCGCGTGAAATGAGCTTTCCAAAAAGGTATAGCATGACCCGATGCGACGAATAAAACTAGAACTACGCGCTTTCAGCGCCAACTAGCGAAAATACCGCAGGATTTTTTGACAACCAATATTTACATAAAAGCGTTGAGTAGCACGCTTTTTCCGTTCAGCGTTAACTCTGACGCAGTATCTCCAAATAAATTAGCAACTTTACTTCGAATTCTCTATTTATTTAGCATGCGTCATTCAAAATCTAGGCGCATGAGCAATTTTTGCAATTTGCCGCTGCCGTTTTTATTTAGAGACGGCAGGAAGGACGTTTTCAGTAATGCAAACGGCGAAATTTGTTTGATGAAACCAGTTAAAAAAAAACAAAACTGGCATCTTTGCTTAAATTGAAAGTTCCGAACGGTATCACTGTCGTAGGTGTTGCCCAAAAATGTGCAAATTTTACAAGCTTTGAAAAGTAGTTGCACAAAAATTTACACCGAAACCAACTGTGCTAAAATGTTATGTAATATATAATTTTAATACTGTTGTTTTTTATATTTGCTGATTATCTTTTTTCATTTTATAGCAATAATAGAAGGAGAGGACGATTCTTTTCCATATGCCTCAAGCAACTCTCGACTTCCGGTCCTAGACCAAGTAACCTCTGGATAGGCAAAGAACATCCGTTTGAAGGCGGGCTGAAGTGAAACAGCGAAACATCCCATCCACAGGGTAGAGCAGTGGTTTTGGGACCCGCCACGTAAAAAACGCCCCCATGAACAAGTGCAAACAGCGTCGGATGAGAGACCCTGGTTTTGATGTCGACCATGGCAAATGCACTAAGGATAACGATTTAAGGGCATGCATCTGGAATGTCCGGTCCCTTAATTTGAAAGGTGCCGCTGACCTGGTTGATGTTCTCGTTAAAGTGAAGGCTGTCATTATCGCCGTCCTAGAAATGCGATGGAGGGACAAGGGTTGAGGCGAGTAGGTCTTTGTGGCTTTTTACTACAGTAGGTATATAAAGTGTGTGGGAGAGAAACTGAAAACTTTTCATTCTTTATTTCTCTATTCGCTTATATTTGAATCAATGGAAAATACGATTCATTCTACCCATTCGATTAGTACTATATGGGTTTTTGACAATATTGCCTGGTACATGAGTACTTTTGATTACGTAGGTTGCCTTTATAATTCAGGATTTCGCAACCAAAGTCTTGCAATCCGGTAACTATTATATGTATGTATGTATATACCTAGAACGTTTGCATACGACCGCTATTTGTGTTGTTTACAGTAACTTGAAATGTGCATCTCGGTAAAAAAAAATTAAACCGCGAACATTTTCGAGCTAATATTTTTTACAAATTTCGGCGTGGGTTAACTCAGCAACAGTACATCGATGAACTGAATTCAGTTTTTGACGATTAAGCTCCATCAAGGGCTAGTGTTTATGGATGCAATGATAAGCTCGAGTAGTCGTAAAATTGAAATTGTTAAAAAAATGCGATAGCTGTGATAGAGATGATGAATCGAGTATTTAGGCGTATGCGTCCGTAAGTAAAGATCAGTTGACTACATGAGTATTTCAAGATGAACCGAATCAAATAAAAGTTATTCAAGCATGAAACACTTGCAAGCAAATGGTTAATTTTGTTTTTGGAACAACTGTATATGTATATAACAACCATACCATTAGAAGAACGTAGAACAATAAATGCTGAGTGATACACTACCATCTGTTTGCGTGGTGTCTTTCAAGAAGCCAGGAGAACTAACCGTCGAAGACGGATCATCTTTCATCACAATAATGCGAGCCTCACACATCCACTGAAATAATTACTTTTTTGAGCACTCAAAACATCGATATGATGAATCTTGCACTGTATAGTCTTGACTTGGCACCGATTGATTTCCTTTCATCGTACGTAAAAAATAAACTAAGAGGTCAAAGTTTTCTGACACGTGAAGAGGCGGTTGATGATACATCAATCAGGGTTCCAAAAGTGCTTCGAAAATTGGTTCAAACACACGCAAAAGTTTTTACATCTTATTGGAGAATACTATGTCTTCAACATATCGCTGATTTGATAAGAGAGCTGCCCCGCCACTATGTCAAAATGCACGGCGACTTTAACACCAGAGTGAAATAGGAAGGTATTTTTGGCACAACAGTTGGTAAATTCAGCCTCCACGAAGAAACGTCCCCAAATGGGTTGAAGCTGATCGACTTCGCCACAGAGAGCACACGTTAAAAACATGGTATAAGAAAACTTTGGGACGACATTTCAAGCTCCTTACGTACAGCCGTAACCGAAGCCATTGGTTTTCGAAATATGCAAAAGAACAGCTAGTACGACGAGGAGTACGGTGGGAAGCGGAGAGAAAACAGACTGCCTACCTTGGAACGTTACGATCGACCACAACACGTGCGGGATGAAATAGATACCGAAGAGGGAATCGAGACGCATTTGCTGAAAGAAATAAAAGAGGCCGAAATGCGTGACTATGACGACAGGGATAATGCTAGAAAACTCTCCTTCTCCAGCCTGCTGAATGGTATTGAAAGCATAACGCTAGGAGAAGGTGAACCCGATTCCTGATTGGAAGTTAAGTGTGCTCTGCTCAATCCACAAAAAGGGAGACCCACAATATACACCAACTATCGTGGGATAAGTTTCCTAAACATCGTATATATATCGAGCATATTGTGTGAAAGATTAAACCCCACCGTCAATAAACCGATTGAACCTCATCAGTGTGGCTTTAGGCTTGGAAAAAGCAAAAACCTACCAGATATTTACCATGCGCCAAATCTTTGAATAGACCCGTGAAAAGAGAATCGACACACACCACCTCTTCGTCGATTTCAAAGCTGCTTTTGACAGCACGAAAAGAGATGTTTCCTCAAAACTAATACAGCTGTGTAAACTGACGTTGAGCAATACCAAAAGATCCGTCAGGATAGACAGGGACCTCTGCGAGCCGTTCGATACCAAACCAGGTTTCAGACAAGGCGAGTTCAGACAAGGCAAATTCGAGCTGCAGAACTTAATCGGGCAGGTAACATCTTCTATAAAAGTATACAGCTGCTGGTCAACGAGGGCAAGGAGAAATATCTCCTGTCCTCAAAAAAACATTCGTCGCACTCAGGACTAGGCACCCACGTCACAGTTGACAACGTCCGATGTTTTTAACGTGGGTACCTGCTGACGACAGCCTTACTCCACGGCGCTCAGAAGCACAGCGGATCAAATCAATGCGTTGATCAGCGCCCTGAGAATACAAAGCATTTTCAGTACCAATTGGCTGTGTGGAATGGACACACTAACCACCTTGGTCGGGTTCGAGGCCCATATAAAACCTCTGTCGTCACATTCAACTGACAAAGTCTGTTCTTTCCGCATGTGGGTTTTAATCACAACCACCACGATGTTGGCATGAGCAGGTTGGAGTTACCTCCCGTGGTACCAGAATTAAGTCTCCGGTCAGACCTCGTAGCCGAAGCTACTAACAGATGAGCTTCCATACGGCTCTGGACTGGTAGCCAGGCGTTGGACCCTATACATGCATCACATACACACGCCAATCATACAAAAATTAACCCTAATTCCAGCTAACCACATTCACCGCTTAAATAATTAACGCGCAAACAACCATAACTGTTCGGTATTCCGACTAGTGGAGATCACACGACTACCATCTAATCGTCCATCAGTCCAGCTAATCTCCATACCACCCAGATCCCTAATGTCCGAGTACATCGGGCACTCTGCAATTAAAAACACTCCGATCTATCCGATAGGTGCCTCTGATGCAAACATGCATCAGCTTGTAGCCATAATTTCGAGGAGGATTCGGAGGCAGATTTATTTATTTATTTATTTAGTAAAGTCTATGAACAATGATTCTTACAGACTAATGAAAAACTACGATGCATATTAGAATTCTAAAATAATAAAATTACAATAACAAGAGTAGATAACTTAAACTAAAAAACAGAATTGAGGGTATTAATGAAGGATACCCTAGAGTGAGAAAAATCAAGTAGAACTTTCTCGGAGATCGAGTTAAACTCCCGCATAGCCCTCTTGAGGGGAGCATGTTCAGCAAAATTAGTACTTTCCTTTTTGTAATAAAATGGCGAGATGGATCTGAGACAACGCTGGGGAGTATTGAAGTTGAGTTTCCCTAATAAGTAGGGACAGTCAATTTCCCCGTTAATTACATTGTAGACAAATGAAAGTGAGAGAACGGACCTTCGATTTTCCAGCGATTTAAGATGTAAAAGCAATAAACGCGATGTATACGATGGTATTGGGTCAACAAACTTTAAGGAGCGGAGAGCATATTTAAGAAAGATCTTTTGAACACGCTCGATCCTGTTAATTGACGATATACAATATGGTCTCCAAATAAACACTGCATACTCCAAAATGGACCGCACAAAACATGTGTACAGTAATTTTAACGTGTAAGGGTCGGAAAAATTTGTAGAACTTCGACGGACAAAGCCAAGTACAGAAAAAGATTTTGAAGTGATATAGTTGATGTGATTACTGAAAGAAAATCTGTTGTCAAAGATTACCCAAGATCTTTGATTTCAGTAACGCATTTTAGGACGCAATTAGAAATACTGTAGCTAGAAGATAATATGTTGCGTCCCCTACCATAGGAGATCTGTGAGCATTTATCTACATTCAGAAAAAGTTTCGATTTCAGGCACCAATTATGAAAAGTATCAATATCACATTGAAGTTTGAGTACATCTTGTGTGTTATTGATTAATGCAAAATTTTTAAGTCATCTGCATATAACAGAAAGTTGGCGAAAGAGAAGCAACAGGAGATGTCATTGATAAACAGCACAAAGAGAAGTGGACCCAAGACGCTTCCTTGTGGGACTCCCGAAGACGCAGTGAATGAATCAGATGACACTCCATCAACAGTGACTACGCATCGTCTGTTTTGCAAATATGATTTAATCCACATCAAGAAGGCCGAGTGAAATCCTAGTGATGATAATTTTTTTAGAGAAATCTGTGTAGACACAATCTACTTGAAATCCAGCGGAGAATGCAGACATACAGTAATCACTAAAAACTGCTAAGTTTGACACAGTGGAGCGCCCAGGGACAAACCCATGCTGATTGACATTAATTATTGATTTTACTGCAAAATATAATTTATTTTTAACAGAACACTCAAAAATTTTCGAAATAGTAGAGAGTTTAGAAATAGGCCTGTAATTGCAGACATCATCCTTTCTACCACCTTTATGAATAGGGGTAATGCATGTCAATTTCCAGTCAGAAATGAAATCATCGGTGGCGAGAGACTTATTGAAGATAAGCATGAGAGGATATAATAAGGCAGTGCAATTTTTTATAAAAACGGGCGGAAGCCCGTCCAAATCCAATTTGGACGAGGACTTAATGTCACAAATAGCCTTAGCAATATCGTCCTGTGAAAGACACAGTGAGCCAAAATTTATGGATGGGAAGTTATCAGCTGAAAAAGTGGAACTAAGTACCAGGATCATCTTGAACATAGTTCGATTTGAAAAATTCAGCGAACAAATTGGAGATTTCGACCGGGTGCATGCCGACTTATCACCCCAGCGTAAAGCAGAGGGAATGGCCGAACACGCTCTTTTAGATTTTACAAAGTTCCAAAAGAACTTAGGGTTTGACTTAATTGTAGACTCCGTATTATTAATAAACCTTTTATAGAGGAACTTATCCAATTCATTAAACAGTTTTGTGTAGTGCTGATATTGAACAAAGGAAACATGAGATTTAGTTGAAGAGAATTTTCTAAAATATTTATTTCTAAGATTTTTTAGACGTTTAAGGTCCTTAGTGTACCAAGGCAACTTATATGGTTGTATGTGTTTGAGCGGGATATTATAATGACAAAATTCCTGGATTGATTTCTTAAAAATGGAGAAACTATTAGCTGTATCAAGTCCCGATAGTAAATCATCCCATTTTATTTCAAAGAGCTGATTGTTGAGCCGTTCAAAGTCGCAAAATGCAAAATTAAAACCAAACCCATCAATTGGTTTGACAGGGGCGAAAAGATAAGTATCCACCTCAAACGCTAGCGGTGAATGATGGATGGTGGCTGGAGTAATTGGAGAGAATCCATCAAGAATCCTAAATTTTAAATTATCACTAAGAAAGATTAGGTCAAGAAATCGATCGAGACTATTTGAATATGAGTTGATTTGTATCAGATTGAGACCAAGCAAGCTATCAATGAGAAATAACTCCTGAGAAGACGAAAAATTTGAAGGAATAAGAGCAGGACTATAGGAACAACCAGACCAGACGATATTGCTTAGATTAAAGTCACCCAAAACACAAATATTATTCTCTTTCACCTTGTTTAATACCAGCGAGGAAATATTATTTGCGTGCAACTTGTACAACTCTAGCGGACTATTAGGAGGGATGTATGAGACTGCAATGAACAGAGCATCATTGACACAGATACATAGTTGGTCCAGGATAGAATCTTCATTCTCAAGCATAATTAAGCGAGGACGATATTTGCGATGAACTGCTAAGAGAACTCCACCCCCTCTTAGACAGCCAGTTTTTCGTGATCTGTCCTTGCGGAAGACATAATAGAGATTTGAGTCAAAGTATTCGCTATCGAAATAACAAGAATTCAGCCAAGTCTCAACAATAACGATAATATCGAAATCCAAACGTGACGAAAAATTGCGAATAATATTTGATTTACACCTAATACCCGATAAATTTTGGTAGTAGACCTTAAGACAGGAGCAAGTTGAGGAAGGTGCAGAAAACGTATGAGTAGAATTGCGATTAACAGCCGCGTCAACTAATCTGCAGCGCTGTTTTCCCCTCGCTTTAGAAAAAACTTAAAGGGACGCAGCTTAATGCCAGAAGGCCACACTGAAGAGGAGAAAACAGCATTAAAAAAAGATGGGGACACACCTAGCTTAAAGTTTATCCTCTTAAGAGTATTAACATCGGTATCTTTCTTAATTAATTTATAACATAGAAGATGCTCTCTATCAACATTAGCATGTTTAACAACAAAAGATATAATATCTTCCTCCGTGACTGAGTTCTTAAATGCAGATAAGTGAATCCATTTCTTGGGTATGACGACATCGAGATCAACATTGGCATTAACACCAACAACAGTTGAAGTGGCTGGGGACTTTTTGTTCTTAGTACTCACTTTTAACTTCAAATTTCTGTTAGCAGGAATTGAAGTAGAAGAGTTGTTTACAGAATCAACGGCGACAGAGTGAGCAGCATTGACAGCGACAGGTTGGCGAGCTGGTTTAGCAGCAGCTGTTGGATTGTTATTGGCTTTCGAGTGAGTGTTGATGTTCCTACCAACAGCGTCAGCATATGTATTGACATTCTTATTAACAGCAGCAATAGAGCGAGCGGAGCAAGCAGCAGACGGAGCAGCCGAGAGTGCTTTCGAAGTAGCGGGAGCAAGATAATCCATACTCACACAATCAGTGGGAGCAGAAACAACAACTTTCGGCAGCGATTGTGGAGTCACTGGTAACAACAGCAGTCGCAGCAGTGAGAGTGGGGTTGGCAGCAGAGAAATTGACATTGTCGGACAATTTCTTATGTACAGTGCAGATCTCTGATTTGAGTTCGTTAAGCATAGCGATTAACGATTTGCGATCATCACATAATTGCTGTATTAACGCGAGCGCCTTCGTTTGTTCACTTCTCAGTGAACTTACTTCCCGTAAAAGAGAATTAAGCACTACATTTTCTTTGTTATGATTGTTATGCTCCAACAAAGGTTCAGCTATTTCACTATTCGTTTGTTCAGAATTTTGTTGTTGCGAACTTAAATTATAAGTGCATTGAACTTCGCGCACTGATGGCGACGCAGGCGGCGAGCGAATGGAATTTCTCCGAACTACCGCGCAGGCTTTACAATAGAAGGCATTTTTAGATTTCACCAAGAAATCTACATCAGCCTGTGATAGATTCACGCACGACAAGTGAAAAATTTGATTGCATTTATGGCAACCAATCTTGGGCTGAGCACGGTCAACTCTATGCCCGCAAACACACGGCATTAATAGCGATAAAATAAAAAAACGCGGAGCATAAAAAAATACGTCAGTACACGGCGACGACTCACTGCATTTAATTTGAAGCAAATTATGATCACTCAATCCCCACCCTCCCTTAACCTCCCATATAACGCTGAAAGCCCTACTTGCTGCCTCATTCATAAGCGTCACGCCAATGTCGCTCACGCCCCCAGCCCCATCGAACGTATACCATTCGCTCGGCTCATTCAAAATGTGGAGGCTATTAGCCACCACTCATTCGCTTAATGCCTCGCCTCGACTGTGACTTTGGTATCCAAACGAATGCCGGGATGCCTTACTAAACCACATCGAGGACGAGGCATTTCCATTCAGCCCTAGGATAAGTGGGATATTACTCGCAAGTAGTAGTAGCTTATCCAAGTAGCCCAGGTAGGGCTCCTACGCAATCGTAGCGTAGATTATTCACAACTATTTCGGCCTTTGCTCTAAGATCCGTCAAGACCTTAAAACCCCAAGGAAGCCCCGAACCACACCGTTGGTGGCGTAGGGCTCCTGGAGTAAAGCAATACCACTCTAGGGGCTTGCAACTACGCAATCGTAGCGTGGATTATTCACAACTATTGCGGCGTTAGCTCTAAGGTCCGTCAAGACCTTAAAACACTCAGGAAGACCCCGAACCACACCGTTGGTGCCGTAGGGCTCCTGGAGTAGAGCAATACCGCACCCACCCTCAACCATGCAACCCACCAACTCGCACATCGCGGCATAAGAGCCCTGACAGTTAAACTGGTTGATCCCACCCATCAGTATCTGGCGAGGGCGCATCAATAATGCCACAATAGATTGGGCAGACAGCTGACATCATAAGATGCCCAGCTGGCGTACCCTTAAACTAACAGTTGCGGCAATGTGGCCATCTTGACCCCACCTCCGGCAGACATATGCTCTAGCCCCACAATCAGCCACTCTTTGGTCAAATCTCATGCAACGGAAGCAGCCAGCAACGTGGATATCCGATCGCACCCTGAAGGAAAACCATTTTATATAGCACCTACCTGTCTCCAAGAGGGCGAACATCAACTTGTCCGTACCCTCAAGGACGACTTTGGTGCTACCGTCAGTGGTCACCCTCCAGGGACGACTGACCAACCTTACGTCCGACCTCTGGGACGCCGGGGTGAAATCCTGGAGGTTTACCCGGAGTAGTTCCTCCATGAATTCTTAATGGGGGATCTCCGTATGGACTAGCTGGACCACCACCCGACGACCCAACTTCCGGTTGACAGTCATGTCCAACCCCACCTTCTCAAATTTCTTGTTATTCGCCACTCGCTTTCTCTCTAGGACAGAGGGAGTGCGAATAAACGCCCCACGACCCTTAATTAGTCTTACTTCGTGGACCCTCACACCAAGTGAGGGATCCACCTCTTTGACCACCTTTTCGATTACTTCCTTAGAGGAAGTTGCAGGCCCCTTACTCCTTACCCCGACCGACCAGGTCTCCACAGGCCTCGGCGTCACCGGTGCGATTGCTTCCAGCACAGGTGCTGGAGGTGCACGCATCGGTGCCGACGGAGCCGGTCAATGCTCGGCGTAGAGGAGTATATCCCACAACTTCACCTAAGGGCATCTATTTGACCGCGAATATGGACATTTTCGGTTATGACCATCATCAGGAGCGCCTCGTATTTTGAGGCAACCTCCATCAGCCTCTTCGCGGTCCCAGCATCGAAATTTTTGGCATCAAATACCAGCTCGTTTAACTCCCCCGTTATTCTCTTGGCAGCCGAAACATGGCTGGCTTCCCCACCCCCAACAACAACAGCTCCCAGTGAAAAATCCCGCGTTCCCTCTTTATTGGCACTCGAGACACGAGTACTCGCTTTCGCAGCGTCCTCTTTCCCGACGCCTTTGCCCATCGTAATAGCCAGATGGGCTTTCACAGCGGCCGCCACGCTCCCACTACCGCTCCCTCCCTTATTATGCGTCGACCCCATACGCGCAACTGCTTTCTCAGTGGAGGTCACATTGGCATTCCGACCACAACTACCTCTCCCTCCCTCATTTCCACTTATGTTATGCGGCGACCCGCTTTCTCAGCGGTGGCCACATTGGCACTCACACCGCAACTCCCGCTCCCTCCCTCACTTCCACCCTCTTGACGCGGCGACCCCAAACACGACTTACTCCCGTCGCTTCCCTCGACGTGGAATCATCCACCACCGTAAAAGTGGCGGATTTTCCGCTTCCAGCGAGGGTCTCCTCCTTTTCCGTCCAGGAGGCATCTCGGTTCCCAACTATCCTTTCAATCGTCCTGATCCACTGGCGTACCACTAGCGCAAAAGGCTCTCGTATAGAAAGATTCTGAGCAGCTGCTTTCTAGGTGCTTGCGTCTGAACGCGCTGAAAAATGCGACTCATGCGAAGGCCCGCTCAGTAACAGCGTGCTCGCAGTGGCACAGCCCACAACCCCAAACCAGTGGTCGGATTAAGGCCACTCAATTGGCCGCCGGCCGGACAATGTCCTCGTAGCGGTCCGGAGTCGACCGATGTGGCGCTGAGGCGAATACCACCGTGGGCTTAACGGTTCGCTGTTACGACCGTTGTTCCTAACAGGAGCCGCAATCTCCAATGCTGAACAGATGCTTGCACCCTTTGGGAAATCCTGTCCAGATTCTCCTGACACTGAGCCAACTAAACGCCAGATGCTCAGCACAGAACTACTGGCAGGCAGTCCTGTCAGCAAGAATGCCAACAACACGGTGCTACACTGCAACCGTGCGAAGCTTCCGCCAATATCAACAACGGTCATACACGTTGCCCGTATGTAAGGTAGTAATAAAAAGACTACTCACCCGTTATATTACGCCGAGTCAGTACACAAAAATCCACAAAATTGTACAAAAAATGTGTACGCGCACAAATCACTTGCGGTCAATAACCCTCCCACCCAACGATCGCACAAACAATTTCACCGACCGCCACGTAGACGCGCCAGGCAATAACGGTGCCAGCTAAAACGCGGAAACAAATTACCGCACAAAAGGGAATCGCAAAAAATCGCAGAAAAAACACTTTTAAATAATCACAACGATGCGCACGCAAGTTACGTATTGTAATATTCACCCTTTTACTTTGTGCACCTAACTTTTATCTCTCCTTTCAAGTCATCCTTTTCTTTAATATAACTTTAAAATGACCTCTAGAATTAAGTACTCGTTTTTAATTTATTTACGGTTATATATTCTAATTCTATTCTTATCCATTACTCACATTCTCATTCTTGTTTCGATATTGAAAGGATGAAGACCTAAATATGAACAGAGTCAATCAATTTTGTAAATTCTTAATATATACATACTATATATATGTATATTGGTAAAATATAAAATTGTGTTTGATTTCTACATTAATTATAACTGGCGCAGTCTCTTAAAAAGGAACTTACGTGTATTCAAAAGTAAATTAACTCAAGTTAAAATTCGAAGTAAAGACATTAGTAAATAATTTAACCAAAGTTAAATTGAAATAAAAAACTATCGTACAGTTTTGTGGCACAAGTATATATATATACATTAGAGTGATTCAAAAAAAAAATGTTTTTTTTTTCGTTTGGTACTCGGAAAAATAGGTTGCTAGACACCTCTAAGAAAGCCTCTCCAAACATGAGTTTTTAATTGTAACGGGAAGGTCCTCCTACATACAGTTTTCTATTTTTTCTTATTATCAGATAGAAAAATTTATATCTCGCTTCCAACTACTTAAAAAAATATATTGTTCCTTAGATTTTGTAGGAAATTGAATGCTCTACAAAAAAGGTCTATTATGATTTTTTCGTAAACCCAAACGTTTAAAAGATAATAACAGTTAAAGTTTGATTATTTTTGGGAAAATTTTTTATTTCTTATGAATTTTATAACACAATGAAAAAAAATTATTATGAATGATGAAACCCACAGTTTTGTAGGAAATTTACTGCTCTATAAAAATGGTCTTATATGATTTTTCGATTAAGTTAAGCGTTTACGAGATATTCATCGTCAAACATCAATCAATGCATATTAGGGTGGATCAAAAAAAAATTTTTTTTTTTCGTTTAGTACTCTGAAAAATAGGTTCCTAGACACCTCTAAGAAAGCCTCTCCAAAAATCTATTCATAATAATTTTTTTTCATTGAGTTATAAAATTCATAAGAAATAAAAAATTTTCCCAAAAATAATCAAACCTTAACTGTTAATATCTTTTAAACGTTTGGGTTTACGAAAAAATCATTGTAGACCTGTTTTGTAGAGCATTCAATTTCCTACAAAATCTAAGGAACAAGATATTTTTTCAAGTAATTGGAAGCGAGATATAAATTTTTCTATCTGATAATAAGAAAAAATAGAAAACTGTATGTAGGAGGACCTTTCCGTTACAATTAAAAACTCATATTTGGAGAGGCTTTCTTAGAGGTGTCTAGGAACCTATTTTTCCGAGTACCAAACGAAAAAAAAATTTTTTTTTTTAATCACTCTAATATACATACATAAATATATGTAAAAGTGCTCTTCCCAGGTGAGAGAGTTAAACTAACGGATTTGGTAAAATACTGCCAACAAAAACAGCAAAATATTGGAATTAGCAGTGCATCATGGCATTGCAGCTAACTGTGAGCGACATCATCAAAGATGCTCAATCAATTGTCATATTTAAAGGCGACAATACATATGTATGCGTTATCATCATTTATAAGAGAAGTGGAGTCAATACAAACTCTAGTGAGAGAGCAACCTACTCTCCAAACGTACATATGTATATGAACGTGTAATTTTCAATAAATTACAAGGTCCTGCTCTTCACATTTTACGAACGCAGGGTGCATCGCCAACGTGGGAGTGTGTGAAACGAGCGCTAATAAAAAACTATTTAAATGTGCACATACAATTATCAACAACAATATTGTAAGTTATTATTCACAGCTTTGTAATATTTGTGATAAAATCAACGAAAAATTTTAATTTGACGATGAGAAGCTAATCGAGTATGAACCACAACGTATTGATAAGTTTATTTTACGTACTTTTTTAAATAATATATATATAAACCGAGCTTCGGTTATAATTAATTCTAAAGTTACAAATATTAAGGATGGTTTTCAAATATTAGAGAACATGATTTAATTTTAATTAAATGATTTAATACTGAAAGTAAAACTAATTTAAGAAATTCTGATAAGTTTAATACTAATCATTCAATGTTTCCTTGCAATTTTCCAACACCAAATCAAGTTTGTTATAAACAACCTTCTCAAACATTTAATAATCAAAATACGAATAGGTATACAAATTTTCGAAGATTTTCTAACTCTCACAACAATAATGCTTTTTTAAACCAACCCTCGCAAATGAGAAATAATGGTAATTTTCGGAATAATAATGCACAAGCTATCTCCGCTCAATTTCGCAAAATAAACAATGACGTGACTAACATGTCACCTATAATGATGACAATTTGAATTTTTTTACAACAGCCTCTAGAAACCATTACCGTTAGTAGAATTAACTATTGACAACGAAAAAATTTTAGCATTGATAGATACTGGTGCAACAACATCGCTACTTGATACAAATAAATTAGTAAAATATAAAAGAATGCAACTTATACAAAACATTTTCCTTAATTCATTGAGTACTTATATTACAGAAGAAATAATCACAAATGTTCCTTTTTAATTTAATGAAAACGCAACTGGCTAGATGAGTTAGCTCTCCCCTCTATACACCCGACACTGAACGACCACACGACAACACACCACACTAAGGCGATCCACATGAAGACTACC